>NW_026973177.1:0-29565 GCF_036711695.1 Zophobas morio | reverse complement strand
TTGAACTATATTTCAACGTTTTTTGATGGTTCTGAGCCACCAAACACACTTAAAGCATGCAGAATCGACTCAGAATAGGAAAAGGAGACGTTTAGGTCAATTTTATGCATTCTGGCGTTCGTAGATACAAGAAAACTGTTAAAATTCTTCAGAAACGTCACTTTTGAAGTGTTTTCTTGTACTTTTAAGCCAATCAGATACCCTACGGGCTCGGAAAGTGCAACGAAACCATCAAATTTTAGCTAGAAACTGTATTTTTGTCGATTTTTATTGAATTTGAACTATATTTCAACGTTTTTTGATGGTTCTGAGCCACCAAACACACTTAAAGCATGCAGAATCGACTCAGAATAGGAAAAGGAGACGTTTAGGTCAATTTTATGCATTCTGGCGTTCGTAGATACAAGAAAACTGTTAAAATTCTTCAGAAACGTCACTTTTGAAGTGTTTTCTTGTACTTTTAAGCCAATCAGATACCCTACGGGCTCGGAAAGTGCAACGAAACCATCAAATTTTAGCTAGAAACTGTATTTTTGTCGATTTTTATTGAATTTGAACTATATTTCAACGTTTTTTGATGGTTCTGAGCCACCAAACACACTTAAAGCATGCAGAATCGACTCAGAATAGGAAAAGGAGACGTTTAGGTCAATTTTATGCATTCTGGCGTTCGTAGATACAAGAAAACTGTTAAAATTCTTCAGAAACGTCACTTTTGAAGTGTTTTCTTGTACTTTTAAGCCAATCAGATACCCTACGGGCTCGGAAAGTGCAACGAAACCATCAAATTTTAGCTAGAAACTGTATTTTTGTCGATTTTTATTGAATTTGAACTATATTTCAACGTTTTTTGATGGTTCTGAGCCACCAAACACACTTAAAGCATGCAGAATCGACTCAGAATAGGAAAAGGAGACGTTTAGGTCAATTTTATGCATTCTGGCGTTCGTAGATACAAGAAAACTGTTAAAATTCTTCAGAAACGTCACTTTTGAAGTGTTTTCTTGTACTTTTAAGCCAATCAGATACCCTACGGGCTCGGAAAGTGCAACGAAACCATCAAATTTTAGCTAGAAACTGTATTTTTGTCGATTTTTATTGAATTTGAACTATATTTCAACGTTTTTTGATGGTTCTGAGCCACCAAACACACTTAAAGCATGCAGAATCGACTCAGAATAGGAAAAGGAGACGTTGAGGTCAATTTTATGCATTCTGGCGTTCGTAGATACAAGAAAACTGTTAAAATTCTTCAGAAACGTCACTTTTGAAGTGTTTTCTTGTACTTTTAAGCCAATCAGATACCCTACGGGCTCGGAAAGTGCAACGAAACCATCAAATTTTAGCTAGAAACTGTATTTTTGTCGATTTTTATTGAATTTGAACTATATTTCAACGTTTTTTGATGGTTCTGAGCCACCAAACACACTTAAAGCATGCAGAATCGACTCAGAATAGGAAAAGGAGACGTTTAGGTCAATTTTATGCATTCTGGCGTTCGTAGATACAAGAAAACTGTTAAAATTCTTCAGAAACGTCACTTTTGAAGTGTTTTCTTGTACTTTTAAGCCAATCAGATACCCTACGGGCTCGGAAAGTGCAACGAAACCATCAAATTTTAGCTAGAAACTGTATTTTTGTCGATTTTTATTGAATTTGAACTATATTTCAACGTTTTTTGATGGTTCTGAGCCACCAAACGCACTTAAAGCATGCAGAATCGACTCAGAATAGGAAAAGGAGACGTTTAGGTGAATTTTATGCATTCTGGCGTTCGTAGATACAAGAAAACTGTTAAAATTCTTCAGAAACGTCACTTTTGAAGTGTTTTCTTGTACTTTTAAGCCAATCAGATACCCTACGGGCTCGGAAAGTGCAACGAAACCATCAAATTTTAGCTAGAAACTGTATTTTTGTCGATTTTTATTGAATTTGAACTATATTTCAACGTTTTTTGATGGTTCTGAGCCACCAAACACACTTAAAGCATGCAGAATCGACTCAGAATAGGAAAAGGAGACGTTTAGGTCAATTTTATGCATTCTGGCGTTCGTAGATACAAGAAAACTGTTAAAATTCTTCAGAAACGTCACTTTTGAAGTGTTTTCTTGTACTTTTAAGCCAATCAGATACCCTACGGGCTCGGAAAGTGCAACGAAACCATCAAATTTTAGCTAGAAACTGTATTTTTGTCGATTTTTATTGAATTTGAACTATATTTCAACGTTTTTTGATGGTTCTGAGCCACCAAACACACTTAAAGCATGCAGAATCGACTCAGAATAGGAAAAGGAGACGTTTAGGTGAATTTTATGCATTCTGGCGTTCGTAGATACAAGAAAACTGTTAAAATTCTTCAGAAACGTCACTTTTGAAGTGTTTTCTTGTACTTTTAAGCCAATCAGATACCCTACGGGCTCGGAAAGTGCAACGAAACCATCAAATTTTAGCTAGAAACTGTATTTTTGTCGATTTTTATTGAATTTGAACTATATTTCAACGTTTTTTGATGGTTCTGAGCCACCAAACACACTTAAAGCATGCAGAATCGACTCAGAATAGGAAAAGGAGACGTTTAGGTCAATTTTATGCATTCTGGCGTTCGTAGATACAAGAAAACTGTTAAAATTCTTCAGAAACGTCACTTTTGAAGTGTTTTCTTGTACTTTTAAGCCAATCAGATACCCTACGGGCTCGGAAAGTGCAACGAAACCATCAAATTTTAGCTAGAAACTGTATTTTTGTCGATTTTTATTGAATTTGAACTATATTTCAACGTTTTTTGATGGTTCTGAGCCACCAAACACACTTAAAGCATGCAGAATCGACTCAGAATAGGAAAAGGAGACGTTTAGGTCAATTTTATGCATTCTGGCGTTCGTAGATACAAGAAAACTGTTAAAATTCTTCAGAAACGTCACTTTTGAAGTGTTTTCTTGTACTTTTAAGCCAATCAGATACCCTACGGGCTCGGAAAGTGCAACGAAACCATCAAATTTTAGCTAGAAACTGTATTTTTGTCGATTTTTATTGAATTTGAACTATATTTCAACGTTTTTTGATGGTTCTGAGCCACCAAACACACTTAAAGCATGCAGAATCGACTCAGAATAGGAAAAGGAGACGTTTAGGTCAATTTTATGCATTCTGGCGTTCGTAGATACAAGAAAACTGTTAAAATTCTTCAGAAACGTCACTTTTGAAGTGTTTTCTTGTACTTTTAAGCCAATCAGATACCCTACGGGCTCGGAAAGTGCAACGAAACCATCAAATTTTAGCTAGAAACTGTATTTTTGTCGATTTTTATTGAATTTGAACTATATTTCAACGTTTTTTGATGGTTCTGAGCCACCAAACACACTTAAAGCATGCAGAATCGACTCAGAATAGGAAAAGGAGACGTTTAGGTCAATTTTATGCATTCTGGCGTTCGTAGATACAAGAAAACTGTTAAAATTCTTCAGAAACGTCACTTTTGAAGTGTTTTCTTGTACTTTTAAGCCAATCAGATACCCTACGGGCTCGGAAAGTGCAACGAAACCATCAAATTTTAGCTAGAAACTGTATTTTTGTCGATTTTTATTGAATTTGAACTATATTTCAACGTTTTTTGATGGTTCTGAGCCACCAAACACACTTAAAGCATGCAGAATCGACTCAGAATAGGAAAAGGAGACGTTTAGGTCAATTTTATGCATTCTGGCGTTCGTAGATACAAGAAAACTGTTAAAATTCTTCAGAAACGTCACTTTTGAAGTGTTTTCTTGTACTTTTAAGCCAATCAGATACCCTACGGGCTCGGAAAGTGCAACGAAACCATCAAATTTTAGCTAGAAACTGTATTTTTGTCGATTTTTATTGAATTTGAACTATATTTCAACGTTTTTTGATGGTTCTGAGCCACCAAACACACTTAAAGCATGCAGAATCGACTCAGAATAGGAAAAGGAGACGTTTAGGTCAATTTTATGCATTCTGGCGTTCGTAGATACAAGAAAACTGTTAAAATTCTTCAGAAACGTCACTTTTGAAGTGTTTTCTTGTACTTTTAAGCCAATCAGATACCCTACGGGCTCGGAAAGTGCAACGAAACCATCAAATTTTAGCTAGAAACTGTATTTTTGTCGATTTTTATTGAATTTGAACTATATTTCAACGTTTTTTGATGGTTCTGAGCCACCAAACACACTTAAAGCATGCAGAATCGACTCAGAATAGGAAAAGGAGACGTTTAGGTCAATTTTATGCATTCTGGCGTTCGTAGATACAAGAAAACTGTTAAAATTCTTCAGAAACGTCACTTTTGAAGTGTTTTCTTGTACTTTTAAGCCAATCAGATACCCTACGGGCTCGGAAAGTGCAACGAAACCATCAAATTTTAGCTAGAAACTGTATTTTTGTCGATTTTTATTGAATTTGAACTATATTTCAACGTTTTTTGATGGTTCTGAGCCACCAAACACACTTAAAGCATGCAGAATCGACTCAGAATAGGAAAAGGAGACGTTTAGGTCAATTTTATGCATTCTGGCGTTCGTAGATACAAGAAAACTGTTAAAATTCTTCAGAAACGTCACTTTTGAAGTGTTTTCTTGTACTTTTAAGCCAATCAGATACCCTACGGGCTCGGAAAGTGCAACGAAACCATCAAATTTTAGCTAGAAACTGTATTTTTGTCGATTTTTATTGAATTTGAACTATATTTCAACGTTTTTTGATGGTTCTGAGCCACCAAACACACTTAAAGCATGCAGAATCGACTCAGAATAGGAAAAGGAGACGTTTAGGTCAATTTTATGCATTCTGGCGTTCGTAGATACAAGAAAACTGTTAAAATTCTTCAGAAACGTCACTTTTGAAGTGTTTTCTTGTACTTTTAAGCCAATCAGATACCCTACGGGCTCGGAAAGTGCAACGAAACCATCAAATTTTAGCTAGAAACTGTATTTTTGTCGATTTTTATTGAATTTGAACTATATTTCAACGTTTTTTGATGGTTCTGAGCCACCAAACACACTTAAAGCATGCAGAATCGACTCAGAATAGGAAAAGGAGACGTTTAGGTCAATTTTATGCATTCTGGCGTTCGTAGATACAAGAAAACTGTTAAAATTCTTCAGAAACGTCACTTTTGAAGTGTTTTCTTGTACTTTTAAGCCAATCAGATACCCTACGGGCTCGGAAAGTGCAACGAAACCATCAAATTTTAGCTAGAAACTGTATTTTTGTCGATTTTTATTGAATTTGAACTATATTTCAACGTTTTTTGATGGTTCTGAGCCACCAAACACACTTAAAGCATGCAGAATCGACTCAGAATAGGAAAAGGAGACGTTTAGGTCAATTTTATGCATTCTGGCGTTCGTAGATACAAGAAAACTGTTAAAATTCTTCAGAAACGTCACTTTTGAAGTGTTTTCTTGTACTTTTAAGCCAATCAGATACCCTACGGGCTCGGAAAGTGCAACGAAACCATCAAATTTTAGCTAGAAACTGTATTTTTGTCGACTTTTTATTGAATTTGAACTATATTTCAACGTTTTTTGATGGTTCTGAGCCACCAAACACACTTAAAGCATGCAGAATCGACTCAGAATAGGAAAAGGAGACGTTTAGGTCAATTTTATGCATTCTGGCGTTCGTAGATACAAGAAAACTGTTAAAATTCTTCAGAAACGTCACTCTTGAAGTGTTTTCTTGTACTTTTAAGCCAATCAGATACCCTACGGGCTCGGAAAGTGCAACGAAACCATCAAATTTTAGCTAGAAACTGTATTTTTGTCGATTTTTATTGAATTTGAACTATATTTCAACGTTTTTTGATGGTTCTGAGCCACCAAACACACTTAAAGCATGCAGAATCGACTCAGAATAGGAAAAGGAGACGTTTAGGTCAATTTTATGCATTCTGGCGTTCGTAGATACAAGAAAACTGTTAAAATTCTTCAGAAACGTCACTTTTGAAGTGTTTTCTTGTACTTTTAAGCCAATCAGATACCCTACGGGCTCGGAAAGTGCAACGAAACCATCAAATTTTAGCTAGAAACTGTATTTTTGTCGATTTTTATTGAATTTGAACTATATTTCAACGTTTTTTGATGGTTCTGAGCCACCAAACACACTTAAAGCATGCAGAATCGACTCAGAATAGGAAAAGGAGACGTTTAGGTCAATTTTATGCATTCTGGCGTTCGTAGATACAAGAAAACTGTTAAAATTCTTCAGAAACGTCACTTTTGAAGTGTTTTCTTGTACTTTTAAGCCAATCAGATACCCTACGGGCTCGGAAAGTGCAACGAAACCATCAAATTTTAGCTAGAAACTGTATTATTGTCGATTTTTATTGAATTTGAACTATATTTCAACGTTTTTTGATGGTTCTGAGCCACCAAACACACTTAAAGCATGCAGAATCGACTCAGAATAGGAAAAGGAGACGTTTAGGTCAATTTTATGCATTCTGGCGTTCGTAGATACAAGAAAACTGTTAAAATTCTTCAGAAACGTCACTTTTGAAGTGTTTTCTTGTACTTTTAAGCCAATCAGATACCCTACGGGCTCGGAAAGTGCAACGAAACCATCAAATTTTAGCTAGAAACTGTATTTTTGTCGATTTTTATTGAATTTGAACTATATTTCAACGTTTTTTGATGGTTCTGAGCCACCAAACACACTTAAAGCATGCAGAATCGACTCAGAATAGGAAAAGGAGACGTTTAGGTCAATTTTATGCATTCTGGCGTTCGTAGATACAAGAAAACTGTTAAAATTCTTCAGAAACGTCACTTTTGAAGTGTTTTCTTGTACTTTTAAGCCAATCAGATACCCTAC
The DNA here is from genome assembly GCF_036711695.1 of Zophobas morio. NCBI lineage: Eukaryota > Metazoa > Arthropoda > Insecta > Coleoptera > Tenebrionidae > Zophobas > Zophobas morio. The sequence goes on along the minus strand of NW_026973177.1, from coordinate 22,734 downwards.
GGGCTCGGAAAGTGCAACGAAACCATCAAATTTTAGCTAGAAACTGTATTTTTGTCGATTTTTATTGAATTTGAACTATATTTCAACGTTTTTTGATGGTTCTGAGCCACCAAACACACTTAAAGCATGCAGAATCGACTCAGAATAGGAAAAGGAGACGTTTAGGTCAATTTTATGCATTCTGGCGTTCGTAGATACAAGAAAACTGTTAAAATTCTTCAGAAACGTCACTTTTGAAGTGTTTTCTTGTACTTTTAAGCCAATCAGATACCCTACGGGCTCGGAAAGTGCAACGAAACCATCAAATTTTAGCTAGAAACTGTATTTTTGTCGATTTTTATTGAATTTGAACTATATTTCAACGTTTTTTGATGGTTCTGAGCCACCAAACACACTTAAAGCATGCAGAATCGACTCAGAATAGGAAAAGGAGACGTTTAGGTCAATTTTATGCATTCTGGCGTTCGTAGATACAAGAAAACTGTTAAAATTCTTCAGAAACGTCACTTTTGAAGTGTTTTCTTGTACTTTTAAGCCAATCAGATACCCTACGGGCTCGGAAAGTGCAACGAAACCATCAAATTTTAGCTAGAAACTGTATTTTTGTCGATTTTTATTGAATTTGAACTATATTTCAACGTTTTTTGATGGTTCTGAGCCACCAAACACACTTAAAGCATGCAGAATCGACTCAGAATAGGAAAAGGAGACGTTTAGGTCAATTTTATGCATTCTGGCGTTCGTAGATACAAGAAAACTGTTAAAATTCTTCAGAAACGTCACTTTTGAAGTGTTTTCTTGTACTTTTAAGCCAATCAGATACCCTACGGGCTCGGAAAGTGCAACGAAACCATCAAATTTTAGCTAGAAACTGTATTTTTGTCGATTTTTATTGAATTTGAACTATATTTCAACGTTTTTTGATGGTTCTGAGCCACCAAACACACTTAAAGCATGCAGAATCGACTCAGAATAGGAAAAGGAGACGTTTAGGTGCAATTTTATGCATTCTGGCGTTCGTAGATACAAGAAAACTGTTAAAATTCTTCAGAAACGTCACTTTTGAAGTGTTTTCTTGTACTTTTAAGCCAATCAGATACCCTACGGGCTCGGAAAGTGCAACGAAACCATCAAATTTTAGCTAGAAACTGTATTTTTGTCGATTTTTATTGAATTTGAACTATATTTCAACGTTTTTTGATGGTTCTGAGCCACCAAACACACTTAAAGCATGCAGAATCGACTCAGAATAGGAAAAGGAGACGTTTAGGTCAATTTTATGCATTCTGGCGTTCGTAGATACAAGAAAACTGTTAAAATTCTTCAGAAACGTCACTTTTGAAGTGTTTTCTTGTACTTTTAAGCCAATCAGATACCCTACGGGCTCGGAAAGTGCAACGAAACCATCAAATTTTAGCTAGAAACTGTATTTTTGTCGATTTTTATTGAATTTGAACTATATTTCAACGTTTTTTGATGGTTCTGAGCCACCAAACACACTTAAAGCATGCAGAATCGACTCAGAATAGGAAAAGGAGACGTTTAGGTGAATTTTATGCATTCTGGCGTTCGTAGATACAAGAAAACTGTTAAAATTCTTCAGAAACGTCACTTTTGAAGTGTTTTCTTGTACTTTTAAGCCAATCAGATACCCTACGGGCTCGGAAAGTGCAACGAAACCATCAAATTTTAGCTAGAAACTGTATTTTTGTCGATTTTTATTGAATTTGAACTATATTTCAACGTTTTTTGATGGTTCTGAGCCACCAAACACACTTAAAGCATGCAGAATCGACTCAGAATAGGAAAAGGAGACGTTTAGGTCAATTTTATGCATTCTGGCGTTCGTAGATACAAGAAAACTGTTAAAATTCTTCAGAAACGTCACTTTTGAAGTGTTTTCTTGTACTTTTAAGCCAATCAGATACCCTACGGGCTCGGAAAGTGCAACGAAACCATCAAATTTTAGCTAGAAACTGTATTTTTGTCGATTTTTATTGAATTTGAACTATATTTCAACGTTTTTTGATGGTTCTGAGCCACCAAACACACTTAAAGCATGCAGAATCGACTCAGAATAGGAAAAGGAGACGTTTAGGTCAATTTTATGCATTCTGGCGTTCGTAGATACAAGAAAACTGTTAAAATTCTTCAGAAACGTCACTTTTGAAGTGTTTTCTTGTACTTTTAAGCCAATCAGATACCCTACGGGCTCGGAAAGTGCAGCGAAACCATCAAATTTTAGCTAGAAACTGTATTTTTGTCGATTTTTATTGAATTTGAACTATATTTCAACGTTTTTTGATGGTTCTGAGCCACCAAACACACTTAAAGCATGCAGAATCGACTCAGAATAGGAAAAGGAGACGTTTAGGTCAATTTTATGCATTCTGGCGTTCGTAGATACAAGAAAACTGTTAAAATTCTTCAGAAACGTCACTTTTGAAGTGTTTTCTTGTACTTTTAAGCCAATCAGATACCCTACGGGCTCGGAAAGTGCAACGAAACCATCAAATTTTAGCTAGAAACTGTATTTTTGTCGATTTTTATTGAATTTGAACTATATTTCAACGTTTTTTGATGGTTCTGAGCCACCAAACACACTTAAAGCATGCAGAATCGACTCAGAATAGGAAAAGGAGACGTTTAGGTCAATTTTATGCATTCTGGCGTTCGTAGATACAAGAAAACTGTTAAAATTCTTCAGAAACGTCACTTTTGAAGTGTTTTCTTGTACTTTTAAGCCAATCAGATACCCTACGGGCTCGGAAAGTGCAACGAAACCATCAAATTTTAGCTAGAAACTGTATTTTTGTCGATTTTTATTGAATTTGAACTATATTTCAACGTTTTTTGATGGTTCTGAGCCACCAAACACACTTAAAGCATGCAGAATCGACTCAGAATAGGAAAAGGAGACGTTTAGGTCAATTTTATGCATTCTGGCGTTCGTAGATACAAGAAAACTGTTAAAATTCTTCAGAAACGTCACTTTTGAAGTGTTTTCTTGTACTTTTAAGCCAATCAGATACCCTACGGGCTCGGAAAGTGCAACGAAACCATCAAATTTTAGCTAGAAACTGTATTTTTGTCGATTTTTATTGAATTTGAACTATATTTCAACGTTTTTTGATGGTTCTGAGCCACCAAACACACTTAATGCATGCAGAATCGACTCAGAATAGGAAAAGGAGACGTTTAGGTCAATTTTATGCATTCTGGCGTTCGTAGATACAAGAAAACTGTTAAAATTCTTCAGAAACGTCACTTTTGAAGTGTTTTCTTGTACTTTTAAGCCAATCAGATACACTAGGGGCTCGGAAAGTGCAACGAAACCATCAAATTTTAGCTAGAAACTGTATTTTTGTCGATTTTTATTGAATTTGAACTATATTTCAACGTTTTTTGATGGTTCTGAGCCACCAAACACACTTAAAGCATGCAGAATCGACTCAGAATAGGAAAAGGAGACGTTTAGGTCAATTTTATGCATTCTGGCGTTCGTAGATACAAGAAAACTGTTAAAATTCTTCAGAAACGTCACTTTTGAAGTGTTTTCTTGTACTTTTAAGCCAATCAGATACCCTACGGGCTCGGAAAGTGCAACGAAACCATCAAATTTTAGCTAGAAACTGTATTTTTGTCGATTTTTATTGAATTTGAACTATATTTCAACGTTTTTTGATGGTTCTGAGCCACCAAACGCACTTAAAGCATGCAGAATCGACTCAGAATAGGAAAAGGAGACGTTTAGGTCAATTTTATGCATTCTGGCGTTCGTAGATACAAGAAAACTGTTAAAATTCTTCAGAAACGTCACTTTTGAAGTGTTTTCTTGTACTTTTAAGCCAATCAGATACCCTACGGGCTCGGAAAGTGCAACGAAACCATCAAATTTTAGCTAGAAACTGTATTTTTGTCGATTTTTATTGAATTTGAACTATATTTCAACGTTTTTTGATGGTTCTGAGCCACCAAACACACTTAAAGCATGCAGAATCGACTCAGAATAGGAAAAGGAGACGTTTAGGTCAATTTTATGCATTCTGGCGTTCGTAGATACAAGAAAACTGTTAAAATTCTTCAGAAACGTCACTTTTGAAGTGTTTTCTTGTACTTTTAAGCCAATCAGATACCCTACGGGCTCGGAAAGTGCAACGAAACCATCAAATTTTAGCTAGAAACTGTATTTTTGTCGATTTTTATTGAATTTGAACTATATTTCAACGTTTTTTGATGGTTCTGAGCCACCAAACACACTTAAAGCATGCAGAATCGACTCAGAATAGGAAAAGGAGACGTTTAGGTCAATTTTATGCATTCTGGCGTTCGTAGATACAAGAAAACTGTTAAAATTCTTCAGAAACGTCACTTTTGAAGTGTTTTCTTGTACTTTTAAGCCAATCAGATACCCTACGGGCTCGGAAAGTGCAACGAAACCATCAAATTTTAGCTAGAAACTGTATTTTTGTCGATTTTTATTGAATTTGAACTATATTTCAACGTTTTTTGATGGTTCTGAGCCACCAAACACACTTAAAGCATGCAGAATCGACTCAGAATAGGAAAAGGAGACGTTTAGGTCAATTTTATGCATTCTGGCGTTCGTAGATACAAGAAAACTGTTAAAATTCTTCAGAAACGTCACTTTTGAAGTGTTTTCTTGTACTTTTAAGCCAATCAGATACCCTACGGGCTCGGAAAGTGCAACGAAACCATCAAATTTTAGCTAGAAACTGTATTTTTGTCGACTTTTATTGAATTTGAACTATATTTCAACGTTTTTTATGGTTCTGAGCCACCAAACACACTTAAAGCATGCAGAATCGACTCAGAATAGGAAAAGGAGACGTTTAGGTCAATTTTATGCATTCTGGCGTTCGTAGATACAAGAAAACTGTTAAAATTCTTCAGAAACGTCACTCTTGAAGTGTTTTCTTGTACTTTTAAGCCAATCAGATACCCTACGGGCTCGGAAAGTGCAACGAAACCATCAAATTTTAGCTAGAAACTGTATTTTTGTCGATTTTTATTGAATTTGAACTATATTTCAACGTTTTTTGATGGTTCTGAGCCACCAAACACACTTAAAGCATGCAGAATCGACTCAGAATAGGAAAAGGAGACGTTTAGGTCAATTTTATGCATTCTGGCGTTCGTAGATACAAGAAAACTGTTAAAATTCTTCAGAAACGTCACTTTTGAAGTGTTTTCTTGTACTTTTAAGCCAATCAGATACCCCACGGGCTCGGAAAGTGCAACGAAACCATCAAATTTTAGCTAGAAACTGTATTTTTGTCGATTTTTATTGAATTTGAACTATATTTCAACGTTTTTTGATGGTTCTGAGCCACCAAACACACTTAAAGCATGCAGAATCGACTCAGAATAGGAAAAGGAGACGTTTAGGTCAATTTTATGCATTCTGGCGTTCGTAGATACAAGAAAACTGTTAAAATTCTTCAGAAACGTCACTTTTGAAGTGTTTTCTTGTACTTTTAAGCCAATCAGATACCCTACGGGCTCGGAAAGTGCAACGAAACCATCAAATTTTAGCTAGAAACTGTATTTTTGTCGATTTTTATTGAATTTGAACTATATTTCAACGTTTTTTGATGGTTCTGAGCCACCAAACACACTTAAAGCATGCAGAATCGACTCAGAATAGGAAAAGGAGACGTTTAAGGTCAATTTTATGCATTCTGGCGTTCGTAGATACAAGAAAACTGTTAAAATTCTTCAGAAACGTCACTTTTGAAGTGTTTTCTTGTACTTTTAAGCCAATCAGATACCCTACGGGCTCGGAAAGTGCAACGAAACCATCAAATTTTAGCTAGAAACTGTATTTTTGTCGATTTTTATTGAATTTGAACTATATTTCAACGTTTTTTGATGGTTCTGAGCCACCAAACACACTTAAAGCATGCAGAATCGACTCAGAATAGGAAAAGGAGACGTTTAGGTCAATTTTATGCATTCTGGCGTTCGTAGATACAAGAAAACTGTTAAAATTCTTCAGAAACGTCACTTTTGAAGTGTTTTCTTGTACTTTTAAGCCAATCAGATACCCTACGGGCTCGGAAAGTGCAACGAAACCATCAAATTTTAGCTAGAAACTGTATTTTTGTCGATTTTTATTGAATTTGAACTATATTTCAACGTTTTTTGATGGTTCTGAGCCACCAAACACACTTAAAGCATGCAGAATCGACTCAGAATAGGAAAAGGAGACGTTTAGGTCAATTTTATGCATTCTGGCGTTCGTAGATACAAGAAAACTGTTAAAATTCTTCAGAAACGTCACTTTTGAAGTGTTTTCTTGTACTTTTAAGCCAATCAGATACCCTACGGGCTCGGAAAGTGCAACGAAACCATCAAATTTTAGCTAGAAACTGTATTTTTGTCGATTTTTATTGAATTTGAACTATATTTCAACGTTTTTTGATGGTTCTGAGCCACCAAACACACTTAAAGCATGCAGAATCGACTCAGAATAGGAAAAGGAGACGTTTAGGTCAATTTTATGCATTCTGGCGTTCGTAGATACAAGAAAACTGTTAAAATTCTTCAGAAACGTCACTTTTGAAGTGTTTTCTTGTACTTTTAAGCCAATCAGATACCCTACGGGCTCGGAAAGTGCAACGAAACCATCAAATTTTAGCTAGAAACTGTATTTTTGTCGATTTTTATTGAATTTGAACTATATTTCAACGTTTTTTGATGGTTCTGAGCCACCAAACACACTTAAAGCATGCAGAATCGACTCAGAATAGGAAAAGGAGACGTTTAGGTCAATTTTATGCATTCTGGCGTTCGTAGATACAAGAAAACTGTTAAAATTCTTCAGAAACGTCACTTTTGAAGTGTTTTCTTGTACTTTTAAGCCAATCAGATACCCTACGGGCTCGGAAAGTGCAACGAAACCATCAAATTTTAGCTAGAAACTGTATTTTTGTCGATTTTTATTGAATTTGAACTATATTTCAACGTTTTTTGATGGTTCTGAGCCACCAAACACACTTAAAGCATGCAGAATCGACTCAGAATAGGAAAAGGAGACGTTTAGGTCAATTTTATGCATTCTGGCGTTCGTAGATACAAGAAAACTGTTAAAATTCTTCAGAAACGTCACTTTTGAAGTGTTTTCTTGTACTTTTAAGCCAATCAGATACCCTACGGGCTCGGAAAGTGCAACGAAACCATCAAATTTTAGCTAGAAACTGTATTTTTGTCGATTTTTATTGAATTTGAACTATATTTCAACGTTTTTTGATGGTTCTGAGCCACCAAACACAATTAAAGCATGCAGAATCGACTCAGAATGGGAAAAGGAGACGTTTAGGTCAATTTTATGCATTCTGGCGTTCGTAGATACAAGAAAACTGTTAAAATTCTTCAGAAACGTCACTTTTGAAGTGTTTTCTTGTACTTTTAAGCCAATCAGATACCCTACGGGCTCGGAAAGTGCAACGAAACCATCAAATTTTAGCTAGAAACTGTATTTTTGTCGATTTTTATTGAATTTGAACTATATTTCAACGTTTTTTGATGGTTCTGAGCCACCAAACACACTTAAAGCATGCAGAATCGACTCAGAATAGGAAAAGGAGACGTTTAGGTCAATTTTATGCATTCTGGCGTTCGTAGATACAAGAAAACTGTTAAAATTCTTCAGAAACGTCACTTTTGAAGTGTTTTCTTGTACTTTTAAGCCAATCAGATACCCTACGGGCTCGGAAAGTGCAACGAAACCATCAAATTTTAGCTAGAAACTGTATTTTTGTCGATTTTTATTGAATTTGAACTATATTTCAACGTTTTTTGATGGTTCTGAGCCACCAAACACACTTAATGCATGCAGAATCGACTCAGAATAGGAAAAGGAGACGTTTAGGTCAATTTTATGCATTCTGGCGTTCGTAGATACAAGAAAACTGTTAAAATTCTTCAGAAACGTCACTTTTGAAGTGTTTTCTTGTACTTTTAAGCCAATCAGATACACTAGGGGCTCGGAAAGTGCAACGAAACCATCAAATTTTAGCTAGAAACTGTATTTTTGTCGATTTTTATTGAATTTGAACTATATTTCAACGTTTTTTGATGGTTCTGAGCCACCAAACACACTTAAAGCATGCAGAATCGACTCAGAATAGGAAAAGGAGACGTTTAGGTCAATTTTATGCATTCTGGCGTTCGTAGATACAAGAAAACTGTTAAAATTCTTCAGAAACGTCACTTTTGAAGTGTTTTCTTGTACTTTTAAGCCAATCAGATACCCTACGGGCTCGGAAAGTGCAACGAAACCATCAAATTTTAGCTAGAAACTGTATTTTTGTCGATTTTTATTGAATTTGAACTATATTTCAACGTTTTTTGATGGTTCTGAGCCACCAAACACACTTAAAGCATGCAGAATCGACTCAGAATAGGAAAAGGAGACGTTTAGGTCAATTTTATGCATTCTGGCGTTCGTAGATACAAGAAAACTGTTAAAATTCTTCAGAAACGTCACTTTTGAAGTGTTTTCTTGTACTTTTAAGCCAATCAGATACCCTACGGGCTCGGAAAGTGCAACGAAACCATCAAATTTTAGCTAGAAACTGTATTTTTGTCGATTTTTATTGAATTTGAACTATATTTCAACGTTTTTTGATGGTTCTGAGCCACCAAACACACTTAAAGCATGCAGAATCGACTCAGAATAGGAAAAGGAGACGTTTAGGTCAATTTTATGCATTCTGGCGGTCGTAGATACAAGAAAACTGTTAAAATTCTTCAGAAACGTCACTTTTGAAGTGTTTTCTTGTACTTTTAAGCCAATCAGATACCCAACGGGCTCGGAAAGTGCAACGAAACCATCAAATTTTAGCTAGAAACTGTATTTTTGTCGACTTTTATTGAATTTGAACTATATTTCAACGTTTTTTGATGGTTCTGAGCCACCAAACACACTTAAAGCATGCAGAATCGACTCAGAATAGGAAAAGGAGACGTTTAGGTCAATTTTATGCATTCTGGCGTTCGTAGATACAAGAAAACTGTTAAAATTCTTCAGAAACGTCACTCTTGAAGTGTTTTCTTGTACTTTTAAGCCAATCAGATACCCTACGGGCTCGGAAAGTGCAACGAAACCATCAAATTTTAGCTAGAAACTGTATTTTTGTCGATTTTTATTGAATTTGAACTATATTTCAACGTTTTTTGATGGTTCTGAGCCACCAAACACACTTAAAGCATGCAGAATCGACTCAGAATAGGAAAAGGAGACGTTTAGGTCAATTTTATGCATTCTGGCGTTCGTAGATACAAGAAAACTGTTAAAATTCTTCAGAAACGTCACTTTTGAAGTGTTTTCTTGTACTTTTAAGCCAATCAGATACCCCACGGGCTCGGAAAGTGCAACGAAACCATCAAATTTTAGCTAGAAACTGTATTTTTGTCGATTTTTATTGAATTTGAACTATATTTCAACGTTTTTTGATGGTTCTGGGCCACCAAACACAATTAAAGCATGCAGAATCGACTCAGAATAGGAAAAGGAGACGTTTAGGTCAATTTTATGCATTCTGGCGTTCGTAGATACAAGAAAACTGTTAAAATTCTTCAGAAACGTCACTTTTGAAGTGTTTTCTTGTACTTTTAAGCCAATCAGATACCCTACGGGCTCGGAAAGTGCAACGAAACCATCAAATTTTAGCTAGAAACTGTATTTTTGTCGATTTTTATTGAATTTGAACTATATTTCAACGTTTTTTGATGGTTCTGAGCCACCAAACACACTTAAAGCATGCAGAATCGACTCAGAATAGGAAAAGGAGACGTTTAGGTCAATTTTATGCATTCTGGCGTTCGTAGATACAAGAAAACTGTTAAAATTCTTCAGAAACGTCACTTTTGAAGTGTTTTCTTGTACTTTTAAGCCAATCAGATACCCTACGGGCTCGGAAAGTGCAACGAAACCATCAAATTTTAGCTAGAAACTGTATTTTTGTCGATTTTTATTGAATTTGAACTATATTTCAACGTTTTTTGATGGTTCTGAGCCACCAAACACACTTAAAGCATGCAGAATCGACTCAGAATAGGAAAAGGAGACGTTTAGGTCAATTTTATGCATTCTGGCGTTCGTAGATACAAGAAATCTGTTAAAATTCTTCAGAAACGTCACTTTTGAAGTGTTTTCTTGTACTTTTAAGCCAATCAGATACCCTACGGGCTCGGAAAGTGCAACGAAACCATCAAATTTTAGCTAGAAACTGTATTTTTGTCGATTTTTATTGAATTTGAACTATATTTCAACGTTTTTTGATGGTTCTGAGCCACCAAACACACTTAAAGCATGCAGAATCGACTCAGAATAGGAAAAGGAGACGTTTAGGTCAATTTTATGCATTCTGGCGTTCGTAGATACAAGAAAACTGTTAAAATTCTTCAGAAACGTCACTTTTGAAGTGTTTTCTTGTACTTTTAAGCCAATCAGATACCCTACGGGCTCGGAAAGTGCAACGAAACCATCAAATTTTAGCTAGAAACTGTATTTTTGTCGATTTTTATTGAATTTGAACTATATTTCAACGTTTTTTGATGGTTCTGAGCCACCAAACACACTTAAAGCATGCAGAATCGACTCAGAATAGGAAAAGGAGACGTTTAGGTCAATTTTATGCATTCTGGCGTTCGTAGATACAAGAAAACTGTTAAAATTCTTCAGAAACGTCACTTTTGAAGTGTTTTCTTGTACTTTTAAGCCAATCAGATACCCTACGGTCTCGGAAAGTGCAACGAAACCATCAAATTTTAGCTAGAAACTATATTTTTGTCGATTTTTATTGAATTTGAACTATATTTCAACGTTTTTTGATGGTTCTGAGCCACCAAACACACTTAAAGCATGCAGAATCGACTCAGAATAGGAAAAGGAGACGTTTAGGTCAATTTTATGCATTCTGGCGTTCGTAGATACAAGAAAACTGTTAAAATTCTTCAGAAACGTCACTTTTGAAGTGTTTTCTTGTACTTTTAAGCCAATCAGATACCCTACGGGCTCGGAAAGTGCAACGAAACCATCAAATTTTAGCTAGAAACTGTATTTTTGTCGATTTTTATTGAATTTGAACTATATTTCAACGTTTTTTGATGGTTCTGAGCCACCAAACACACTTAAAGCATGCAGAATCGACTCAGAATAGGAAAAGGAGACGTTTAGGTCAATTTTATGCATTCTGGCGTTCGTAGATACAAGAAAACTGTTAAAATTCTTCAGAAACGTCACTTTTGAAGTGTTTTCTTGTACTTTTAAGCCAATCAGATACCCTACGGGCTCGGAAAGTGCAACGAAACCATCAAATTTTAGCTAGAAACTGTATTTTTGTCGATTTTTATTGAATTTGAACTATATTTCAACGTTTTTTGATGGTTCTGAGCCACCAAACACACTTAAAGCATGCAGAATCGACTCAGAATAGGAAAAGGAGACGTTTAGGTCAATTTTATGCATTCTGGCGTTCGTAGATACAAGAAAACTGTTAAAATTCTTCAGAAACGTCACTTGTGAAGTGTTTTCTTGTACTTTTAAGCCAATCAGATACACTAGGGGCTCGGAAAGTGCAACGAAACCATCAAATTTTAGCTAGAAACTGTATTTTTGTCGATTTTTATTGAATTTGAACTATATTTCAACGTTTTTTGATGGTTCTGAGCCACCAAACACACTTAAAGCATGCAGAATCGACTCAGAATAGGAAAAGGAGACGTTTAGGTCAATTTTATGCATTCTGGCGTTCGTAGATACAAGAAAACTGTTAAAATTCTTCAGAAACGTCACTTTTGAGGTGTTTTCTTGTACTTTTAAGCCAATCAGATACCCTACGGGCTCGGAAAGTGCAACGAAACCATCAAATTTTAGCTAGAAACTGTATTTTTGTCGATTTTTATTGAATTTGAACTATATTTCAACGTTTTTTGATGGTTCTGAGCCACCAAACACACTTAAAGCATGCAGAATCGACTCAGAATAGGAAAAGGAGACGTTTAGGTCAATTTTATGCATTCTGGCGTTCGTAGATACAAGAAAACTGTTAAAATTCTTCAGAAACGTCACTTTTGAAGTGTTTTCTTGTACTTTTAAGCCAATCAGATACCCTACGGGCTCGGAAAGTGCAACGAAACCATCAAATTTTAGCTAGAAACTGTATTTTTGTCGATTTTTATTGAATTTGAACTATATTTCAACGTTTTTTGATGGTTCTGAGCCACCAAACACACTTAAAGCATGCAGAATCGACTCAGAATAGGAAAAGGAGACGTTTAGGTCAATTTTATGCATTCTGGCGTTCGTAGATACAAGAAAACTGTTAAAATTCTTCAGAAACGTCACTTTTGAAGTGTTTTCTTGTACTTTTAAGCCAATCAGATACCCTACGGGCTCGGAAAGTGCAACGAAACCATCAAATTTTAGCTAGAAACTGTATTTTTGTCGATTTTTATTGAATTTGAACTATATTTCAACGTTTTTTGATGGTTCTGAGCCACCAAACACACTTAAAGCATGCAGAATCGACTCAGAATAGGAAAAGGAGACGTTTAGGTCAATTTTATGCATTCTGGCGTTCGTAGATACAAGAAAACTGTTAAAATTCTTCAGAAACGTCACTTTTGAAGTGTTTTCTTGTACTTTTAAGCCAATCAGATACCCTACGGGCTCGGAAAGTGCAACGAAACCATCAAATTTTAGCTAGAAACTGTATTTTTGTCGATTTTTATTGAATTTGAACTATATTTCAACGTTTTTTGATGGTTCTGAGCCACCAAACACACTTAAAGCATGCAGAATCGACTCAGAATAGGAAAAGGAGACGTTTAGGTCAATTTTATGCATTCTGGCGTTCGTAGATACAAGAAAACTGTTAAAATTCTTCAGAAACGTCACTTTTGAAGTGTTTTCTTGTACTTTTAAGCCAATCAGATACCCTACGGGCTCGGAAAGTGCAACGAAACCATCAAATTTTAGCTAGAAACTGTATTTTTGTCGATTTTTATTGAATTTGAACTATATTTCAACGTTTTTTGATGGTTCTGAGCCACCAAACACACTTAAAGCATGCAGAATCGACTCAGAATAGGAAAAGGAGACGTTTAGGTCAATTTTATGCATTCTGGCGTTCGTAGATACAAGAAAACTGTTAAAATTCTTCAGAAACGTCACTTTTGAAGTGTTTTCTTGTACTTTTAAGCCAATCAGATACCCTACGGGCTCGGAAAGTGCAACGAAACCATCAAATTTTAGCTAGAAACTGTATTTTTGTCGATTTTTATTGAATTTGAACTATATTTCAACGTTTTTTGATGGTTCAGAGCCACCAAACACAATTAAAGCATGCAGAATCGACTCAGAATAGGAAAAGGAGACGTTTAGGTCAATTTTATGCATTCTGGCGTTCGTAGATACAAGAAAACTGTTAAAATTCTTCAGAAACGTCACTTTTGAAGTGTTTTCTTGTACTTTTAAGCCAATCAGATACCCTACGGGCTCGGAAAGTGCAACGAAACCATCAAATTTTAGCTAGAAACTGTATTTTTGTCGATTTTTATTGAATTTGAACTATATTTCAACGTTTTTTGATGGTTCTGAGCCACCAAACACACTTTAAGCATGCAGAATCGACTCAGAATAGGAAAAGGAGACGTTTAGGTCAATTTTATGCATTCTGGCGTTCGTAGATACAAGAAAACTGTTAAAATTCTTCAGAAACGTCACTTTTGAAGTGTTTTCTTGTACTTTTAAGCCAATCAGATACCCTACGGTCTCGGAAAGTGCAACGAAACCATCAAATTTTAGCTAGAAACTATATTTTTGTCGATTTTTATTGAATTTGAACTATATTTCAACGTTTTTTGATGGTTCTGAGCCACCAAACACACTTAAAGCATGCAGAATCGACTCAGAATAGGAAAAGGAGACGTTTAGGTCAATTTTATGCATTCTGGCGTTCGTAGATACAAGAAAACTGTTAAAATTCTTCAGAAACGTCACTTTTGAAGTGTTTTCTTGTACTTTTAAGCCAATCAGATACCCTACGGGCTCGGAAAGTGCAACGAAACCATCAAATTTTAGCTAGAAACTGTATTTTTGTCGATTTTTATTGAATTTGAACTATATTTCAACGTTTTTTGATGGTTCTGAGCCACCAAACACACTTAAAGCATGCAGAATCGACTCAGAATAGGAAAAGGAGACGTTTAGGTCAATTTTATGCATTCTGGCGTTCGTAGATACAAGAAAACTGTTAAAATTCTTCAGAAACGTCACTTTTGAAGTGTTTTCTTGTACTTTTAAGCCAATCAGATACCCTACGGGCTCGGAAAGTGCAACGAAACCATCAAATTTTAGCTAGAAACTGTATTTTTGTCGATTTTTATTGAATTTGAACTATATTTCAACGTTTTTTGATGGTTCTGAGCCACCAAACACACTTAAAGCATGCAGAATCGACTCAGAATAGGAAAAGGAGACGTTTAGGTCAATTTTATGCATTCTGGCGTTCGTAGATACAAGAAAACTGTTAAAATTCTTCAGAAACGTCACTTTTGAAGTGTTTTCTTGTACTTTTAAGCCAATCAGATACCCTACGGGCTCGGAAAGTGCAACGAAACCATCAAATTTTAGCTAGAAACTCTATTTTTGTCGATTTTTATTGAATTTGAACTATATTTCAACGTTTTTTGATGGTTCTGAGCCACCAAACACACTTAAAGCATGCAGAATCGACTCAGAATAGGAAAAGGAGACGTTTAGGTCAATTTTATGCATTCTGGCGTTCGTAGATACAAGAAAACTGTTAAAATTCTTCAGAAACGTCACTTTTGAAGTGTTTTCTTGTACTTTTAAGCCAATCAGATACCCTACGGGCTCGGAAAGTGCAACGAAACCATCAAATTTTAGCTAGAAACTGTATTTTTGTCGATTTTTATTGAATTTGAACTATATTTCAACGTTTTTTGATGGTTCTGAGCCACTAAACACACTTAAAGCATGCAGAATCGACTCAGAATAGGAAAAGGAGACGTTTAGGTCAATTTTATGCATTCTGGCGTTCGTAGATACAAGAAAACTGTTAAAATTCTTCAGAAACGTCACTTTTGAAGTGTTTTCTTGTACTTTTAAGCCAATCAGATACCCTACGGGCTCGGAAAGTGCAACGAAACCATCAAATTTTAGCTAGAAACTGTATTTTTGTCGATTTTTATTGAATTTGAACTATATTTCAACGTTTTTTGATGGTTCAGAGCCACCAAACACAATTAAAGCATGCAGAATCGACTCAGAATAGGAAAAGGAGACGTTTAGGTCAATTTTATGCATTCTGGCGTTCGTAGATACAAGAAAACTGTTAAAATTCTTCAGAAACGTCACTTTTGAAGTGTTTTCTTGTACTTTTAAGCCAATCAGATACCCTACGGGCTCGGAAAGTGCAACGAAACCATCAAATTTTAGCTAGAAACTGTATTTTTGTCGATTTTTATTGAATTTGAACTATATTTCAACGTTTTTTGATGGTTCTGAGCCACCAAACACACTTTAAGCATGCAGAATCGACTCAGAATAGGAAAAGGAGACGTTTAGGTCAATTTTATGCATTCTGGCGTTCGTAGATACAAGAAAACTGTTAAAATTCTTCAGAAACGTCACTTTTGAAGTGTTTTCTTGTACTTTTAAGCCAATCAGATACCCTACGGTCTCGGAAAGTGCAACGAAACCATCAAATTTTAGCTAGAAACTGTATTTTTGTCGATTTTTATTGAATTTGAACTATATTTCAACGTTTTTTGATGGTTCTGAGCCACCAAACACACTTAAAGCATGCAGAATCGACTCAGAATAGGAAAAGGAGACGTTTAGGTCAATTTTATGCATTCTGGCGTTCGTAGATACAAGAAAACTGTTAAAATTCTTCAGAAACGTCACTTTTGAAGTGTTTTCTTGTACTTTTAAGCCAATCAGATACCCTACGGGCTCGGAAAGTGCAACGAAACCATCAAATTTTAGCTAGAAACTCTATTTTTGTCGATTTTTATTGAATTTGAACTATATTTCAACGTTTTTTGATGGTTCTGAGCCACCAAACACACTTAAAGCATGCAGAATCGACTCAGAATAGGAAAAGGAGACGTTTAGGTCAATTTTATGCATTCTGGCGTTCGTAGATACAAGAAAACTGTTAAAATTCTTCAGAAACGTCACTTTTGAAGTGTTTTCTTGTACTTTTAAGCCAATCAGATACCCTACGGGCTCGGAAAGTGCAACGAAACCATCAAATTTTAGCTAGAAACTGTATTTTTGTCGATTTTTATTGAATTTGAACTATATTTCAACGTTTTTTGATGGTTCTGAGCCACTAAACACACTTAAAGCATGCAGAATCGACTCAGAATAGGAAAAGGAGACGTTTAGGTCAATTTTATGCATTCTGGCGTTCGTAGATACAAGAAAACTGTTAAAATTCTTCAGAAACGTCACTTTTGAAGTGTTTTCTTGTACTTTTAAGCCAATCAGATACCCTACGGGCTCGGAAAGTGCAACGAAACCATCAAATTTTAGCTAGAAACTGTATTTTTGTCGATTTTTATTGAATTTGAACTATATTTCAACGTTTTTTGATGGTTCTGAGCCACCAAACACACTTAAAGCATGCAGAATCGACTCAGAATAGGAAAAGGAGACGTTTAGGTCAATTTTATGCATTCTGGCGTTCGTAGATACAAGAAAACTGTTAAAATTCTTCAGAAACGTCACTTTTGAAGTGTTTTCTTGTACTTTTAAGCCAATCAGATACCCTACGGGCTCGGAAAGTGCAACGAAACCATCAAATTTTAGCTAGAAACTGTATTTTTGTCGATTTTTATTGAATTTGAACTATATTTCAACGTTTTTTGATGGTTCTGAGCCACCAAACACACTTAAAGCATGCAGAATCGACTCAGAATAGGAAAAGGAGACGTTTAGGTCAATTTTATGCATTCTGGCGTTCGTAGATACAAGAAAACTGTTAAAATTCTTCAGAAACGTCACTTTTGAAGTGTTTTCTTGTACTTTTAAGCCAATCAGATACCCTACGGGCTCGGAAAGTGCAACGAAACCATCAAATTTTAGCTAGAAACTGTATTTTTGTCGATTTTTATTGAATTTGAACTATATTTCAACGTTTTTTGATGGTTCTGAGCCACCAAACACAATTAAAGCATGCAGAATCGACTCAGAATAGGAAAAGGAGACGTTTAGGTCAATTTTATGCATTCTGGCGTTCGTAGATACAAGAAAACTGTTAAAATTCTTCAGAAACGTCACTTTTGAAGTGTTTTCTTGTACTTTTAAGCCAATCAGATACCCTACGGGCTCGGAAAGTGCAACGAAACCATCAAATTTTAGCTAGAAACTGTATTTTTGTCGATTTTTATTGAATTTGAACTATATTTCAACGTTTTTTGATGGTTCTGAGCCACCAAACACACTTAAAGCATGCAGAATCGACTCAGAATAGGAAAAGGAGACGTTTAGGTCAATTTTATGCATTCTGGCGTTCGTAGATACAAGAAAACTGTTAAAATTCTTCAGAAACGTCACTTTTGAAGTGTTTTCTTGTACTTTTAAGCCAATCAGATACCCTACGGTCTCGGAAAGTGCAACGAAACCATCAAATTTTAGCTAGAAACTATATTTTTGTCGATTTTTATTGAATTTGAACTATATTTCAACGTTTTTTGATGGTTCTGAGCCACCAAACACACTTAAAGCATGCAGAATCGACTCAGAATAGGAAAAGGAGACGTTTAGGTCAATTTTATGCATTCTGGCGTTCGTAGATACAAGAAAACTGTTAAAATTCTTCAGAAACGTCACTTTTGAAGTGTTTTCTATTACTTTTAAGCCAATCAGATACCCTACGGGCTCGGAAAGTGCAACGAAACCATCAAATTTTAGCTAGAAACTGTATTTTTGTCGATTTTTATTGAATTTGAACTATATTTCAAAGTTTTTTGATGGTTCTGAGCCACCAAACACACTTAAAGCATGCAGAATCGACTCAGAATAGGAAAAGGAGACGTTTAGGTCAATTTTATGCATTCTGGCGTTCGTAGATACAAGAAAACTGTTAAAATTCTTCAGAAACGTCACTTTTGAAGTGTTTTCTTGTACTTTTAAGCCAATCAGATACCCTACGGGCTCGGAAAGTGCAACGAAACCATCAAATTTTAGCTAGAAACTGTATTTTTGTCGATTTTTATTGAATTTGAACTATATTTCAACGTTTTTTGATGGTTCTGAGCCACCAAACACACTTAAAGCATGCAGAATCGACTCAGAATAGGAAAAGGAGACGTTTAGGTCAATTTTATGCATTCTGGCGTTCGTAGATACAAGAAAACTGTTAAAATTCTTCAGAAACGTCACTTTTGAAGTGTTTTCTTGTACTTTTAAGCCAATCAGATACACTAGGGGCTCGGAAAGTGCAACGAAACCATCAAATTTTAGCTAGAAACTGTATTTTTGTCGATTTTTATTGAATTTGAACTATATTTCAACGTTTTTTGATGGTTCTGAGCCACCAAACACACTTAAAGCATGCAGAATCGACTCAGAATAGGAAAAGGAGACGTTTAGGTCAATTTTATGCATTCTGGCGTTCGTAGATACAAGAAGACGCTATTTAAAATTTCTCGCATACAAATGTGACAAAGTCTATCCTGAAAGAGGTTGTCCTCAATCTGAATTGCTGAAAAGGTTCCAAATTTTACCATTAAAAATAAGAAGAGAAAGGACGTCTATAAAATTTCTGTACAATATCTTACACAACAGGATTGACGCGCCAGACATTCTTGAAAACATATGCTATAGGATTCCGAGTTATCAAGGTAGAACCACTTCCACATTTCATTTGAAGACGCCTCGAACCAATTTGTTGATAAAATCGCCGATATACTCAATGTGTAATTTGTTTAACAAGATATCCGCCGACTGTGATATAAACCATGACAAACTCAAAAATATTTTAGAATGTTTCTGTTAAGTAGAAGTAGAATATACATCAATGTTAAGTCAGTGTAGGAAATGTGAGGTTTGTTTAATGTTTTTAATGTATTTATTGTTATTTCTTTCTCTTCGTTGTCCTGTAATTGGAACATGGTTCTGTTTGGACAATAAACGTTATTATTATTATATTTCAACGTTTTTTGATGGTTCTGAGCCACCAAACACACTTAAAGCAATCAGAATCGACTCAGAATAGGAAAAGGAGACGTTTAGGTCAATTTTATGCATTCTGGCGTTCGTAGATACAAGAAAACTGTTAAAATTCTTCAGAAACTTCACTTTTGAAGTGTTTTCTTGTACTTTTAAGCCAATCAGATACCCTACGGGCTCGGAAAGTGCAACGAAACCATCAAATTTTAGCTAGAAACTGTATTTTTGTCGATTTTTATTGAATTTGAACTATATTTCAACGTTTTTTGATGGTTCTGAGCCACCAAACACACTTAAAGCATGCAGAATCGACTCAGAATAGGAAAAGGAGACGTTTAGGTCAATTTTATGCATTCTGGCGTTCGTAGATACAAGAAAACTGTTAAAATTCTTCAGAAACGTCACTTTTGAAGTGTTTTCTTGTACTTTTAAGCCAATCAGATACCCTACGGGCTCGGAAAGTGCAACGAAACCATCAAATTTTAGCTAGAAACTGTATTTTTGTCGATTTTTATTGAATTTGAACTATATTTCAACGTTTTTTGATGGTTCTGAGCCACCAAACACACTTAAAGCATGCAGAATCGACTCAGAATAGGAAAAGGAGACGTTTAGGTCAATTTTATGCATTCTGGCGTTCGTAGATACAAAAAAACTGTTAAAATTCTTCAGAAACGTCACTTTTGAAGTGTTTTCTTGTACTTTTAAGCCAATCAGATACCCTACGGGCTCGGAAAGTGCAACGAAACCATCAAATTTTAGCTAGAAACTGTATTTTTGTCGATTTTTATTGAATTTGAACTATATTTCAACGTTTTTTGATGGTTCTGAGCCACCAAACACACTTAAAGCATGCAGAATCGACTCAGAATAGGAAAAGGAGACGTTTAGGTCAATTTTATGCATTCTGGCGTTCGTAGATACAAGAAAACTGTTAAAATTCTTCAGAAACGTCACTTTTGAAGTGTTTTCTTGTACTTTTAAGCCAATCAGATACCCTACGGGCTCGGAAAGTGCAACGAAACCATCAAATTTTAGCTAGAAACTGTATTTTTGTCGATTTTTATTGAATTTGAACTATATTTCAACGTTTTTTGATGGTTCTGAGCCACCAAACACACTTAAAGCATGCAGAATCGACTCAGAATAGGAAAAGGAGACGTTTAGGTCAATTTTATGCATTCTGGCGTTCGTAGATACAAGAAAACTGTTAAAATTCTTCAGAAACGTCACTTTTGAAGTGTTTTCTTGTACTTTTAAGCCAATCAGATACCCAACGGGCTCGGAAAGTGCAACGAAACCATCAAATTTTAGCTAGAAACTGTATTTTTGTCGATTTTTATTGAATTTGAACTATATTTCAACGTTTTTTGATGGTTCTGAGCCACCAAACACACTTAAAGCATGCAGAATCGACTCAGAATAGGAAAAGGAGACGTTTAGGTCAATTTTATGCATTCTGGCGTTCGTAGATACAAGAAAACTGTTAAAATTCTTCAGAAACATCACTTTTGAAGTGTTTTCTTGTACTTTTAAGCCAATCAGATACCCTACGGGCTCGGAAAGTGCAACGAAACCATCAAATTTTAGCTAGAAACTGTATTTTTGTCGATTTTTATTGAATTTGAACTATATTTCAACGTTTTTTGATGGTTCTGAGCCACCAAACACACTTAAAGCATGCAGAATCGACTCAGAATAGGAAAAGGAGACGTTTAGGTCAATTTTATGCATTCTGGCGTTCGTAGATACAAAAAAACTGTTAAAATTCTTCAGAAACGTCACTTTTGAAGTGTTTTCTTGTACTTTTAAGCCAATCAGATACCCTACGGGCTCGGAAAGTGCAACGAAACCATCAAATTTTAGCTAGAAACTGTATTTTTGTCGATTTTTATTGAATTTGAACTATATTTCAACGTTTTTTGATGGTTCTGAGCCACCAAACACACTTAAAGCATGCAGAATCGACTCAGAATAGGAAAAGGAGACGTTTAGGTCAATTTTATGCATTCTGGCGTTCGTAGATACAAGAAAACTGTTAAAATTCTTCAGAAACGTCACTTTTGAAGTGTTTTCTTGTACTTTTAAGCCAATCAGATACCCTACGGGCTCGGAAAGTGCAACGAAACCATCAAATTTTAGCTAGAAACTGTATTTTTGTCGATTTTTATTGAATTTGAACTATATTTCAACGTTTTTTGATGGTTCTGAGCCACCAAACACACTTAAAGCATGCAGAATCGACTCAGAATAGGAAAAGGAGACGTTTAGGTCAATTTTATGCATTCTGGCGTTCGTAGATACAAGAAAACTGTTAAAATTCTTCAGAAACGTCACTTTTGAAGTGTTTTCTTGTACTTTTAAGCCAATCAGATACCCAACGGGCTCGGAAAGTGCAACGAAACCATCAAATTTTAGCTAGAAACTGTATTTTTGTCGATTTTTATTGAATTTGAACTATATTTCAACGTTTTTTGATGGTTCTGAGCCACCAAACACACTTAAAGCATGCAGAATCGACTCAGAATAGGAAAAGGAGACGTTTAGGTCAATTTTATGCATTCTGGCGTTCGTAGATACAAGAAAACTGTTAAAATTCTTCAGAAACGTCACTTTTGAAGTGTTTTCTTGTACTTTTAAGCCAATCAGATACCCTACGGGCTCGGAAAGTGCAACGAAACCATCAAATTTTAGCTAGAAACTGTATTTTTGTCGATTTTTATTGAATTTGAACTATATTTCAACGTTTTTTGATGGTTCTGAGCCACCAAACACACTTAAAGCATGCAGAATCGACTCAGAATAGGAAAAGGAGACGTTTAGGTCAATTTTATGCATTCTGGCGTTCGTAGATACAAGAAAACTGTTAAAATTCTTCAGAAACGTCACTTTTGAAGTGTTTTCTTGTACTTTTAAGCCAATCAGATACCCTACGGGCTCGGAAAGTGCAACGAAACCATCAAATTTTAGCTAGAAACTGTATTTTTGTCGATTTTTATTGAATTTGAACTATATTTCAACGTTTTTTGATGGTTCTGAGCCACCAAACACACTTAAAGCATGCAGAATCGACTCAGAATAGGAAAAGGAGACGTTTAGGTCAATTTTATGCATTCTGGCGTTCGTAGATACAAGAAAACTGTTAAAATTCTTCAGAAACGTCACTTTTGAAGTGTTTTCTTGTACTTTTAAGCCAATCAGATACCCTACGGGCTCGGAAAGTGCAACGAAACCATCAAATTTTAGCTAGAAACTGTATTTTTGTCGATTTTTATTGAATTTGAACTATATTTCAACGTTTTTTGATGGTTCTGAGCCACCAAACACAATTAAAGCATGCAGAATCGACTCAGAATAGGAAAAGGAGACGTTTAGGTCAATTTTATGCATTCTGGCGTTCGTAGATACAAGAAAACTGTTAAAATTCTTCAGAAACGTCACTTTTGAAGTGTTTTCTTGTACTTTTAAGCCAATCAGATACCCTACGGGCTCGGAAA
>NW_026973176.1:0-41877 GCF_036711695.1 Zophobas morio | reverse complement strand
CAACTCGAGAGACTACGCAAGCGGAGATCTTAATTAACATAACTCCAATGTACAGAAAGAGCTAATCTATTAAAATTAAATTTTGAAAAATGATCTTATAAAATACATATATATAGCACGCAACCGCTATTCTGGATAAGCTTTATTACTTTTTATAGTCACCATTCTTAATAAGTAATAGTTTTATTTCTGCTTTCATTCATTTAAAATTAAATGAAATGACGACCAAGTATATATAATTTGTTAGTTAAAGGTAATCAAGCAGATTAAGGGTTTGACACGTAGAATGCTTTAGGACAAGTTATTACTGTTATAGCCTAGGTTCGATACTTTATACCTAATTTGGCAAGCAGGACTCATATCTCGGAAGTGCCGTATTACTTGTTCCTGACGGTTCTGCTTTGATTTTCATGAGAGTTTTTTTTACATATATTTCTGTCTACCTTCTCTTCCTAACCTTAGATTTGTGTTGATTTTAATTCTGATTGATTTACGTGCTCATATCACTTAGAAATCATTGCTTGGGTTATAACAGCTCTAGACCTTCCCATTATTTCAATCCTTGTGCCCTTATAAATTGAGGGCTTATTTTTGTTTAACACTACTTTCACGAGGGTATACGTCCAGCTCTTAAGAGCTTTCGAACCTGTTTATTCTCTTTTTGATCTAGTTTCGGTTCCTGCCTTTATTCTGTGTTGTTTTATCTGTTCTATTGTGCTGTTTTGGTATTTATTAAAAAATATAGTTATATTTTAGTTTCACTTAACTACTCTAGCTGTTTTCTTAATGTAAGTTTAATAATTTAAGTTATAATTAAATTTTTTTTAATATTTTTGTTGCAGAAAATAGGGTGGTATAGACGCTTATTTATAATTTCAATATTAAATTTTTATTCTAGATCACACCTAGAAGCTCTTTTATTAAGTTTTAAAGCCAAGAGGAGCCAAAATTTTCAACTTTTAAAACGTATAATAATACCAAAGATTTCATATATTTTTGTTATAAACGCATGTTCCGAGAAAAAGGCCCTTTAAAAAAATAAGATTAATAACAGTTTCGAGAGCTGTCCTTCTTAGCTCAGCGGTCAAATTCCATTAACGTGCACACTTGAGGTCTTGTTCCATCCACGCGACTCTCTTTTTCGTTCTTTTGAGGATTGCGTATTTTTTAACCTCGCCCTCATTAATTTTAATAGATTATAAGTCCCCGAGGTCCGATTGGAAACAGAAAAACTTCTTAGAACGAGCGAAGAATACATATTTGAGCGTTTATATCCACCATTCCGGCCCTTTATCGAAGATTTTGCTAATTTGGTGTATGTGAACTTAATTCTCTACAATTATTGTTTATTTATGGCCGCATTTTCCTTAGATATGAAGGGCCTAGAAACTAATAAGTGTGATTATTACAACAGCTGATAAAAAAGTTTAAATTATTGCAGTTCATTTCATTTTTAACTATATGAACTTACAAAGCAAAGTGTTTTTTTAACTTTATATATTTCAGTTTATTTTTACACAGCTGACATCAACATTAGCAGGCCTTAAATCCAGACTCTTCCGGTTCTGAAGAAGTTTGTAAACACATATTAGAGCAAAGCATACCAGAAAAGACCGTTTACGGTTGTTGACTTGCATTTTTTAATATGTATGATTTCTTAGGGTGGTTAGTACTTGTAACCGTCTTTTTAAATATAGGTTGCAAGTGTACTTTAAATAGTGAAAATCCTTTGAGGGGGGGACTCATTCTACTTGACAACTGTTGCATATTTTATAACTTGCAGTCCTGTTCGAAATCTTTAGTACATATTTGTCAATAATTTAATTAAAGTACTTATTATTCTTTTTATATAATTTCTTATAAGGAATTTTCAGTTACTCTGAAATTTTATCTGTCCACAAAACTTTTTTTGTTTCTTTTCTTTCTGGCTTCGTAATTAAAACTCAAGAAAACAAAAAAAAAATTTATCTTTTCGGCTGTTAAAGAACGTGATAAAGTTGCCGTTCTGCTTTAGAAGTTTTGTATCGACGTAAAATCGAGCAATGTATAAACTTTGCGGTTTTGCGAATTAATAATCGGTGATAATATATTTAATTAAGCTGTCTGATAAAGCTATTTGCCACGAGATTCAGCCAAAATCTCCTAACAAGCTGGAAAGTAGTAAGGGTACACATCTACCTAAAGTTTCTAAATAAATATCTTAGATTGTAAACTAGAATCTTTCGTCGATTGTGGTTGTAGTAGCCATTTGGAAAAAAATTTTCTCGACAAAATATTTCTTTGCGAACCTTGTAAAGTATACGAAAGCATTTTTGGAGAAGATTCGGATTTCTTTACGACTTTTTTGACTGAATCAAGAAAAGCCTCCTGTTTATTTTTATTTAGTGTTGTTAGAATTACTCTTAATAATTGCCTATGCTTATATCTTAGCTGTTGAGTGCACAGTTTGGGAAACAACCGAATCGGAAGGAAACGTAGGTACGTGGAGTTAACAAACGGTGGTAGCTATAAACTTTTAAATACGACGCCACGAAGAATGTCGGTTTTTGAAGTACACTCTGCCTCTTAAAAAAAATATGGTGGGCCCAACCGAAGCACAGATGGAGGAGCTGCAAACAGTTCTCATAAAAGAGGATAACAAAGTATTACATTTAAACTATAGTGGCAACCGTACTCTTTCTTAAAAAGACAATAGCAAAGAGTAGTTATTTATAGTCAACGTATAACTTTATATAGAGGTACGTTGTCACGACGAGTACCAGTGCTCTTCACATTCCTTACGGAAACAGCTTCGAATCCCTGTGCAAGTACTGCATCACAGAGCACGGGCAAAACAATTGCAGGCTCAAAATAACCGCGTACCTACTGTTCAATATAATTTGTATAAAGGTCTTAAGCTTGCTACTACAGTTCTATTATCTGGAAGAAAAAAGTCAAACTACTTAAAAACTATATTACGAGTGTTACTTTTGAAGGTTTACTTTAAAACAATCAATGGTTAGTTAAGAACCTCAAAGATTGTTCAGCTACTTTTTTTCATACCGTGAAGGCATTCAAGATTCTGTAAATTTACTTGAAACACGCCTGGGCGCGGAGTATGGATGGCGCCCCTTGAATTCTGTCGCAGAGGAAAGCGGGAATATCAGAACCAAAAAAAAGAGTGACCCTTTTTGTTTGTTGCAAATATGAGATTTATTATGTTACTATATTATTCATCGTTAAGCTTCCCCACGAACACATAAACTCTTTTTTGCGATTCAAACTCTCTCTAAGGGCATCGACTATGTTGTGGTAATAATATTCTGCTTATATACACTTACTACTACCTTTTATCTGCTATGATTTCTTTGATCCTAGAATGCGAATCTCGAGCAACTGCTGCTTCTGCTTGCGTTACTTGCTACTTTGTCTTTGGCTATAAGTTTCTATACAGCCACTTATTTATCCTTCCGAAGTCGCTCCGACGTACTTGGAGCAGGCGGTCAGCTTCCTGTTATAAGGGATCGCGCAGAAGTACTGAAGTATGTTCTCATATGTTAAGGAAAATTATAATAGTTCTATATAAGGTCGGGGTTGATGCTTTATTTTAATATTTTAGTGCTAAGCTCGAACAAATTAAGGTGCTGCTCACCCAGGCCAACGCAGCCATCTTGGACTCAAAAGCGGTCTTAACTAAAATTAGGGAACGATGTAAAAGTAAAGGTCTCAATAGCTCTTGTTAAATTTGCAACTAATGTGAACAGTTGAAAAGTCAAATTTTGATCAGCATAGCTGACTTATAACTGTCGTTTAGTCTTCACTTAAGCATGTGAGAGCTAAACTATAATAAAGTAAATGTTTCTGTGATAACTAGAAAAACTTGTATAAAAAGTTCTTACCGCCATAATACAAATTTTAAATTTTCTTTGAGCCCCCATGTATTGTCTAGTAGTAAAAAAAAAAAACTAATTTTACCGAAGTTTTTTTTTTATAAACCTTAAGGCGGGAAGAGCATAACAGAGAATGACAAACAGCATAGGCTGACCAATATAATTAGATTAATTTGGTGTATAAGCTTTATTTTTAAAATTCAACGGCTTTTTAAGCATGTAAGGAATATAAAGTATAACAACATTTTTTACCGTGAAGCTTCCAGATTAGTCTGGTTAATAAAGGCGCTTAATGAATGACCTGAAGGAAACAGAAAAATATTGAGTGTCAGTAACAGCATTCACTATATTTTTCTGCGCAGTAAACCAATTCAAGAAGTTAAGGTAAAATTGCGTTTTTAATAGTGTTGATTTCATAGGTTGATAGTTTCGAGAACTAGTATATTATAAAAATATATATAGGTATGTATAATATAAGAACTAAAAGAAAACTGTGGTAATTTGACAATCTTTGACTATCCCTTACCGCTTAAAAGTAAGAGGGAGTATATACAATCCAAAAAAGATATTTGGCCAACGCATATCAACCTCATAATTTGTAAAACCCTCAGGCGAATAATTCTTACATTACATACAATAGCCAAATTTGGTTATCTTAATTTACATTAACTGGCAGTGCCATATAGAGGGACGTGCCAGAAGTAAATATTCCGTGGAGCTCTCGGTCGAGTACTGGGGTGTCATTATCGATTGGAACTAACTCGGCGGTATCATGTAAAATTTGTACGATTAAGATTATAACCGCAACCCATTCACTTTTACTCGCTGTTGTGCATAAAACACAACGTCCCCATGCAATATAAAGTATGCTTGCGCCCTATAATGGCCTATGCATCTCTAATATTTGGACATGAAAAAACTTCAACAATTGCACTCTGGCTGACTGATAAAATAAAAAAATTTAAGCCGACACAAAACAAACAAAAATAAATTAAAAGTGGCCAAATATATAATGGTCACAGAAAACCAGGTTATTGGATGAGAAAAAATAATTTTTCGTAAACCCGAAAAACTTTTAAACTCAGTAGTCGAGATCTCGAAGTTCATTGGCTGGCATCATGTAAAGTTTTAGTATAAAGAGAGTAGCGAATAATAAACTGAACTTTTTTAGTATCCTTTATTTAATTTTATCACGCTATAAGCACGAAGCTTCAAACAACTGAGCATGAAAACTAACACTACAACTTTAAGTTAACCAAAATTGAATACATGACTACCTGGCAAGCACCACTATTAGAGAATACCTATCAACTTAGACGGAGGCTAGCTGACATAAAACTAGTTCTCACGGAACAGGAAATTCACGACATTTCTTCAAAGATAACCCCATAAGGGCGAACTACTAAAAAAATCAGCTACCGTTATAAGGATAAAAACTAATAACCACCACAAAATTATCAAATCAAGGATACAAGCAGGACATAACGGAAACAGGAATTGGTTCTTCAGACGGTAAAAGCCGTGTTTAAAAAAATCATTAGTCACACTTATGGCAAAGCCAGAAGAACTATGCAACGCAATTAAAAATAAGAACCAAAGTATTCAAGAGTACACTAAAGGCTAATAGCGCCCCTCTCCTTCCAAAATTTAGGGACTTACTCAAAATGACTCCTTAGTATGTGGAGGTGAGGAATACAAATACGGCACGACCTCAATTGAACACTATTATACCAATAATCAAGAAAAAATAAAATGAATATACGCGCTAGATTCACCATTACACGCTGAAAATAAACACACTCTGCACGGTGACCATCTAATCTCCAAACGAAACTCTGGGAATGCACTAGCAACCAGCTTGACAAAAAAAAGCACACTTAATACCAACTACTACAGGTGCAAGGGCAATCATGATCCTCAATAGTTCAAACACAAAGCATCACAATGTGCATATTTCCTGAAAATAGGGCACATAGAAACAGCATGCAAATGCTATAGATGCATGAAAAATTACATAATCAACAATATTGCAAATTTCATAGCGCACCTATTGCCGTAAACTGGGGGAGGTTAACTATCATAACACATGTGAGCATACTTCAAAACAATTGGCCTGAAGAAACTAAGGAAAACCTTGACAATGAAAACCATAGATCCACCCCAGTGAATCAACATCAACATTGGATTGTCTTGAGGCCAATCCTTCCCTCTCTATGATAGTCGACACAGCCGCCTACCCGCATATCATCAGATATAAGGAGTTATTAAGTGAAATTAAGAATGAGTGCAATATACAATAAAAGGAAAAATTTGCATAAAAAAAGTCTGGGAGATTAACTACAATAGATAATGGGAGCTCACTCTATGGCAACTCACTTAAAAATAATCTCATCCTCGCGATTTAGACGAAAGAGGAATACACAACGAATTTGAATAACCGAATGGTAGCAATAACATTAACCAACGGAAATACTATCCGAGCGACGATGAAAATGACCTTTACATGATCGAAACACCAAACAATAATACTGATTACTCATTTAAGACTTACTCTAAACATGACGACGTAGAGAATAACAGTGCACAGTCATGCAAATTCCAGACAACTGAAACACATAATACCTAACATTCCGACCCTTTAATAATTAATAATGCGAAATATGTTTCTACAAAGTTAAGAAAGAAGAAAATAAACAAACAGAAGGAGACTCATCCCAAGAGATCTAGGGAATTACTATACACAGACACACTGCAATGGGGCAAGATATCCAAATTAGACAGCAAATATGCAGCAATCATATCCGATGCCAAATCTAGGAAAAGCTTCATTAAATTTACGAGAACAAAGAGAAAAGTAGGCATCAAATAATCGATTAATCGCTGCACACAACAGGTATATCTTGAAAAGACGTCTCAACAACAAGCAAAAGCCAGCACTTATTGAAGAGATCAGAGTTAATAACGGCATAGAGTTTATTAACAATGAACTATGTTGACGACTTAACCAAATTGGCTTCCCATTTCTGCCACACCCAAAGAATGTCTTCAATACATGATTTGTGAACGAAGTATTCTAACACTAAGTAGCATGACAAGATGCATCCTCAAACAGGCAGGGCTTGGCCTCTCAATACTGGATGAAGCAATAACAAAACCCGTTTATATAACAAACAGCCTTCCCTAGTACAATGAATATCTAACTCTCATTCAAATATTTGGAATTAAAGAGAGACATATTAATCACTCTACACACCCCTCGGATGAAGGGGTTTGGTCCATAACCCAGAACACCAAACCAAATTCCCAGGACCGTATCATTACTTGTATGTTGCTCTTCATACCTTCCTATAGCACAGCAGCTGAATATCGAATCCTTAACCTAAAGGCAAGAGAAATTATTTAATCAAGGAACATAGTATGCTTTGAACAATATATCCCCTTGAATACAGCAAAGACGATATATGAAAGAACGGGAATTAAAATAGAAATTGACGGCACATACATTTATCAGTTAAATCAGCACGCTTTCATCGGTAATGACCCTATTATACAATCAGCAACGCAGCATATAAAACATGAAAAAGAAGACAGCTATAAGGCCGAAAACAACGAGAAAAGCATAAAGAACATTAATCGAACAATAGAATTTGACCCCAAATAAAGTGAAAATGGTGGGAAAAAGAAATCAATATGCAATATGTTAAAGCAAAGCAATCGCAGCAGACAACCTTTTTAACCCTTGCACAAATCAACAGCAAACAACAACAATTGTCAATAGCCAGTTCACTACATCGCAGGAAATATAAAAGGGTATAAGAGCAAAACAAGAACTAAAAGCACAAGAATCTATAAAGTTTATACTATAACTAAGGGCATTCAAATTAGAAGAATCAATAATAATAAGCTCGAAAAGGTTGACAAAGACTCCAGTCAAGTACACCTAAAACATGACACTAAATAACTACTAAGAAATAACATTAAATTAGACCTCACAACATGAACTATTGCAAACAAATTAAGCTACGAAGAGTCAACTGACCTTGAACAAGAAAATACCCTAAATACTGTCATCCATCATAGTTCACAAAACAATAAATGAGCTAAGCAAGAAGAACAGTTATTAACCATCAAAGATATAAATCACAACAAAGATTTAGACCCCACTCACAAAGAAAAACTACGGAAGAATTACCCACCACCGCACTTAACACAGAAAATCAAGACATCCAAGGCCCGTACTTCACAAACAAGAAAATTAAACACTCTATGTTAACCAAAATAGAGTTCAAGAAACAAGGAAACGAATTAGAACAGAAGAACCTACCGTTGACGATGAACTCGAAATGAAAGTAGAAACTACCTCCCTGTTAACCTGCAGTGAAGCCAAGCCGGAGGCTGCCCAGGAAGACTATAAACAGATGACCATTTCTGGAAATTAACTCGGTAATTAAACATAAAAGATGTACAATCATTAGGCAGTGTGAACTAACAGATAACGCTAACGTATTATCAGCTACATGGAAATTTCACATGAACATGCCAAAAGATATAAAGGAAGACGTACTGCGAGGGGATATATATGCTAGCAAAGAGCGTGGGCTATTACGAAACTTATTCTTCTGTTCTCCACAAAAGTACGCTCAGAACCTCTTAAAAACCTTGACCCAACTAAAGGACGTAGATATACATAACAGATATTACCAATGCCTTCCTCCATGTGAATCTGGAGAAACCCGTATGCATCCAAGTTCCCCAGGCATGCACCTAATAGGAGAAAACTTGGATCCGCAATAGAGGAGACTGTTCAACGAACATTATAAAAAGAAAGAAAATGCGTGGTAAAAGTAAATGGGGCAACTTACCGGCTTACAGAGTCAGCAATACTATTTTCACCGCCATATTACCTAAAACTTATTAAAATATGAATACAAACAGTCTCTTATAGACAACTATATTTCATACTCTGAACAAGGGACACAATTTTAGGATATTATGTAGATGACTGTTATATCATTGACAATGACAGACATATCATGGATAAGCTAAGAAAATAGTATGAAGTAGTAACTACTAAGTGCGTTGAAGGGATTTTAAGCAATGGAATTAAACAAAATAATAAGAGAATCTCTATTAATCAAAAAGACCTAATCTTAAATAATGCGAAACCTACGGGAATCATCGCATATAAAAAAATAAAGGCACCCCTGAAAAATTCTATTCAACTGAAACCTCCATCCACAAACTGCATAAATAAAGAATATGCTGGCCTAATTGGAAGCCTACGATCCTCATAGTAGATTACTCCGGCGGGATACATCATTTCAACTTGGCAATTAGGCATATTTCTATATAATAACGACGCATCACATTTTAAAGAGTTCGACGTGTACTCGGCTACCTACGCAATTCAAAGGACTAGTCACCGATATAGAAAAAAGGAGATAACGATGCCCCTAAAATATAAGATGCTATTCGGATTCTGCATGGGCTAATACCTACGATAAATGTACAACCACAGGGGTTTATCATCACGATCATTTTAACTTGGTTACATGGAAATCTAATGTCGACAAATGCAAAATACTCAAGTCGACGCCCGAATTTGAATACGTAGCACTGAGCAAGAGCGTCACAGAAACTTAAAGCATAAGAAAGCTTTATAAAGGGAATATTTCCTCGACAGAAAATAGATATATCCATCTTTACCGACAACGAACCTGTGTGCAACATAATTAAAAGTCGATGCTTAAACATCAGACAAAGACACGTGGATAGAGCCTACCACTTCGCTAAAAAAGAACTAAAAAACTCAAACTATAAGGTTTTATTTACCCGCCCTCTAACAATATTGTAGATATAATGAACTGAAAAGTATTTCATCAAAAACATCAATACATTCTTAGACAACTACTGAATACTAACTATTAACTACAGCATCACATTAAGATAAATAAAATAAAAATTTAGGCCGATGCAAAACAAACTAAAACACGAAAATAAAAATAAAAATTGCCAAATTAGAAAGGCACAGCAAGTTAAATTATTGGTTGGGAAAAATTAATGTGTGTAAAAAACCACAATAAACTTTTAAGTATAATAATACAAAAACAAGGAAGCTCATTAACCGAGAACCGAAATTTTAGTATCCAACTAAGAAACTGACCTTTTTTTCGTAATTCTTTATTTAATTATATATGTCTCCACAAAACCGAACTTCTGCGGTCAATGATTGGCGTATGTTACTTCGGGCGTAATGACACGCTAAACGACGACCTGAGTTTGGAACAACTTTAAGTCTTTTTCAGCTATGCAACGCATCCATCATAGGAGCATACAAACCCTGGAATGAAAGCAAGCTTCCATAGCTGAGCGATGCACTTTGAACGCTGAATTATGGTTTGTATACTCTCCATACAGATCTATACATAACCAATGATTAGATAATTAGTGGAAACTAATTCGGACTTAGACAAATAATTTAAATTATTTCAGACTACGCTAGAATTTACTGAGCATTGTGCATAAATCATTTGAAAAAATATAAATTTCGGCCGACAGGTGTATTGTGTGTAGATAAGGAAAAAATTGGCTTAATAGCGAAAAGTCTTGAAAAAGCGATTGGTTAATAACAGGATGTCTAAAAAATTTCCCTCGGCAACCTTGCACTTTTTTATCAACATTTTTGATACAGAAGTCCCTTCTTAATTGAGGCAAACCTGCAGGTGACAGACGTTAAGTTACTGTCTATCGTAGAGGAACTACTATAAGAACTAACAGTCGTAAAGTTAAGGAACACAAAAAATTGGCTTCTGTAAAAAAGGAAACCTTTTAAAGTTGATACTACCAATTCTTACTCTACTTTTTAACTAAATCATCATAGTACCGTAAAAAAGAAGTCAACAGAGGACAGAAGTTTGCGTTAACAGTCCTGTCGGAAGACCATATAGAAAAGCTGATACACCGCTTAGCGTGTGCCACCTGATTCTTTAATTGCAAAAGAAACTTTATGAGTCTTGACTCCCTCGCTTCCTCGTTGAATCCAAGGAGTACCTAAAGCTACCCAACCCTGTCGAAGTCAAAAAGGTTGATTGAGTTTTACCAGGACGGAAAACAGCGGCCCGAAATCACTAACTTTATGCTAAAACGAATGTTGACAGTTGTGATGGATCGCTTATGATACTTCATCAACTCGCTGATGGCCCTCGGTCCGGTGCGATAAAGACGTCTACTGTTGTGGTGTTTTCATACACACCACAGGCAACTTGTTTCGCCAAACAATAGTCCTATCAGTCTCTTATCAGTGGTTGATAAAGTAGCTAAAACGGCTATACTTCCCGCTTTAAAGCACTTAACGCAACTAACAACGCCAAAGTGCCTACGTCTGAGAGCAAGAATAGTTAGTATCTTCAGTATCAACAAGGCAACAATTACCGTCTTTCTTGATGACGAAAAAACATTTGACCGAGTTAGACAAAGGGCATGCTACAAAATGCGCTATATATTTTCTTGTTAATAAATCTTACAAAAAGGACCAGATCTTTAATGCACCTGTGGGCCATGCACACTTGCCTTCAAAACAACTAAACGTGGGAGTCCCACTATAATCTCGTGCTAGCAAAGTTGCGCTTTACACTTTATATACGCGACGTGGCACAGTTTGAACATTTATTTCACGCGAATTGCTTTTTTACGCAGATGGTAAGGTGATTTGCTCTTTGTCAAAGTCGCTGGGTTTTGCGCCAGCGACTGCGGTTTTACTTCAATAGCACTCTCCAAATATTGTCTTCGTTTAAAAAGACTATAAACGTGTGGGCGGAGTCTTTTTCATAACGAAGAAGTGCACTGCGTTAGAATTTATGAGGGCAGGTTATAACCACCATAAACCGAAAAAGGAGCTACTTCGGTGGATATCGAAACCACGACCTTGAGGTTGCGTACCATTCCTCTAAAATTCTGGGCTACGGCGACAATTCTCGATCTCGGTATGAAGGTTTTACGTATTTAACCTGTTAAAGAGCAGGCAGAGCTTTTACCACTGTCAGGATCTAAAGATTGGTATTGCTATACCGAAACTAAGGCCTCCCGGTCCCGGCAGACATCCAACGTGACGCAGAAGCAAATGCCAATTGTAGCGGTAAATTTTCTAGATGTCTTCTTAGCTCGGCAGAGATACTCAGAAACTGTTAGTGCTCCCTGAGAGGCTCCACGGTCAGCCGCTTTTAAACCAACCAAAATGCCTTATTAGCTTTGATTTGGTTGCAAGATATCTAAAGCCGTCATACTGTTCCCCTTAACGACTTTTGTTGATGCAAGTTTTGCTCTGCTAAAATTCTAGTTTAAAATATGCGAGAGCATTAAAGGCCCTGCAGCTTCTCTGCACGACAAATGGACGAAAAGCACTATCTTTTTAAGGTCGAAAAGCATTTGACTGAGTTGGCACAAATTGCCCTCTAATATCATGTTTTTTTAAGCTTGCTCAAATCACCTTAAGGACCGCATCTATAATACACGGGTAAGTGATGCGTGTGATAATAAACGTCTTGCACCGTTTAGGTTTGCCTCCTTAACTCCCTTTGTAGACGCGAGCCTTGATACACCTGGCATAAAACGATCTTTATTAAGAAGGTAAACAGATATGTGTAACACGAACCTAATAATTAATCTTTTACCTTTTTTGCTTTCCTTATTGACCAGCACCACCTCCAAGGTATATTAGTTTAATGTTTAAAAGGCAATTAATTATTGTTTTTTAAAATAGAATTCAATAATTCACATTGTATAGTATATGTGCTTACAAAATTTCAACTGCAGTCCCACAAATATACCTTTTCTAAAGCTCTTTGGAGCATGTGTGCGCGACGTGCCACAGCTAGACAACCCCAACATGCGGTTGCCCCATATAATTCGGCGATCTATTGTTTGTTAAAGTCGCCTGCCTCGTCGCGCCCGTATTTGCAGTGCTACCAAGTCACTCTTATTAACTGGTGATGTCGTTATAAATTACTATTAATGCATATATAGCAAAACTCTTCCTTCCATGGAGAGGTGCACAGTGATAACACCAACTATGTCGAAAAGAAGAACTAAAAAACGGAAACTATCTTAATTGTAGGCAATCAAGCTATTTTTATATTTTACAAAAGCTTAAAAAAACATTAATATATCTAATGTTTGTTAGGATGGGTAATTTTTTAAAGAAACACATATATTTTGGGTAGAGTTAATTACCGGATATGTAATAATAAATAAATAAAAAAAGAGTTCCGGCTAACATGTCTAAATTTGTGTTTATTTTAAATTATTAATTTCATGATGTTTCTTTATTTTTAAATTTACAGTACTATTACTGTGGTTTACTTTTGTATGTATAAAAGATAGTTTCCGTTTTTTTTTTTCAATGCACTGCGCCGCCGCTGTCCTGATTCTTATAAGGCGAGGTAATTTTCTTTTGACATTAGGCGAAATATTAGGGAACAGGACCAATAATAAGGATCAAGATGACCGCACGTAAACTACCTTTATTCCACGGTGAAAAAGCAAGGTGGGCGTTCAAGCTCCCGTATCATTTATTTTGTTTCGAAAGCAAACTAAGCTGAAGTGCATCTTAAATGTTTTGTGCATTGATAAACCATGACAAAATACGATCTTAGGCGTCATGAAGGACTCTTCGTACCTGGTTCGGAACAATGCCTTATACTAAAACGCCGACATCTCCATTTTGAGCTTTAATTACACTTATTCAGCGCAATGCTATCGGACGACCTACGGACGGCTTACTCAGCACGCCAATCAATTATTAGAAGCAAAGCTCAGTTAGAACCGTACGACGGTGTATGATATCGCTGTCCGCGCAATACACTTCGAATTATTGTAGTATTTATAATAGAGATTGCTTTGGTACAAGTAGCTTAATTATAACGTATACGCTAGCACTCCATTGAGAGATTGAAAATTAGGTAGTTGTAACCCGTCGAGCACCAAAAAAAAAATTCTTTAAGAAATGTGGAGTTAAGGGTCTCTCCGACTCTAAGGATTTAAGCGTCGACTTATACACATTTAGTCAATCTATATTTAAGTCCTTAGTGCCCGCTCCTCAAATGCTTTTTACAAAGCTGGAAATACAATGATTCTCAATTAGTTAAGGGCTACTGTTACGTTCTCCGGTTTCCATAAAATCTGTTAAGCTGTGACATGTTTTCTTCAAACACCAAAATGCTGTGCGAATAAAATTCGCAAGTATATAAAGATTTAAAAAATTTGAAAAATATTATAGCCACTTATTTTGCCCACTTTCTGAAATCATTTAGATGTTGGTAAATCAATTGTGTAACCAAGTATACGTTAACAATTTCCCCCCTTTAAGTACGTCAAAGCACGAAGTTATTTATCATTTAGTCAAACAGAAGAACTAGTTAGTCATTTTCAAACGCAATGGATTATAAATACTTATTGAGGAGTCACCCATTAGTTATCTTACTTGTTTGTACGAGAAGCAGCATTAAAGTTCTAACTGTGTTAGGTTGAATGATATACTTTATGAACTGACCTTAAATAAGCTAACTACTTTTTTCTTTATTTTAATTACATCTAAGCCTCCACACTAAACTCACAATCGAACTTTAGGTTTTTTAAACTTTTTACTGTCTAAGTATTCTCTTTCTCTTCCGACTTTCTTCCTTCAAAATAATATTTTGTATATAATATATTACTGAAAAGCAGAGCACCTAAATAGCGTGGGTAAAACTCTCTTTTATACTGCTTAAAAAAGTTTTAATTTTATTATAGCTATTAATTTTTTCACTTAGCAAGTTATTAAAGCGCTCTCTATTTATTTTATAAAAAAAGTTCTTGAACTGAAGTTAAAGGCATTTTGGTGTCAAAGAAGTAGGAAATGTTTTAGAATACACTTAGTAATGTTACAAAAGGTTTGTATCATACTTTCACTAAGCAGATACTGTGGCGTATCCTTGGGAGTTGTAGTAAACAGTGTTCCTTGTTGCCCAGTTTTCTTTTAAAAAATTTTATTGATGTATTCGTTACCCTTACCTGACCTAATCTCTGCAGTACATGCTGTGTGAGTAGTGTTATTAAATTTCTTGTTTCTAATAAGTTTATTATGGCATTATAACTAAACATTAATTTGATTTTATTTTCGTCTTTTGTTTTAACAATATTTTAGTTACATACTTGAATTTTGCATACGTTCCAATAATGACATAATGAATTCCATCATAAGGGATTAAATTTCACTCTAAGGTGTATAGAAGTTAACCAGGCTTCCTCAAACATTTTGTTTGGCTAATCTTGTTCACTTTTTTCTTATTCAATTTACATTTTTAGCCCATACTTCACATATATTATTTGTAAAAGGTTGAAATCCTGGTACAATATTCTTTATTTGTAACAATTACGTCCATGTTTGCAGTGTTTAGGAGGTATAAACACAGTTCTTTGCCTTGAATAGTATGCAGAAGCGTAGAATTTACCGTTTTTTTGGGATTTAAATTATATACCACTTTCAAACGGCCTTAAGCAACAGGCAAAATGTATCTCTGGATTATAACTTCTGTTTTTAAATTTAATGTTATATCCATTCTCATCAAGCTTCCTTACAGATATTAAATTGCTTATATTTTGGGCTATAAGTTGATTTACCATTATCGAAGAAATTTAAAATACCGGAATAATAAGAGTTTATGTCAGAATTTATTGTGTTGATAGTGGTTTTGTCACTTCGTACACTATGGATTACTTTATCTTCAACAAAATATGGGTAAGCGGCAGAGTCAAGTATCATGTCGTAATCATTAAGTACCGTGCCATAGAGAGATCATTCGTGGGATTGATATTTCTTTGCTGCTTTTTATTATTATTTTTCTTCGGGAAGCATACTGTCTCAATATGACCCAATTTTCTTCAAAGGGTACATCATTTTTTTGAGAAGGGGCAACACATCCTTCTGTGGTAATCGTGCATTTTTCGCAAATATATATAAGGACTGAGTTTCTGTGAGAAGTTTTCTTAGATTTGAGCTTTCATTAGTAGTACAGAGATCAGTAGGAGTGTTTGCTTCTATTTGTTTCCTAGTTTTTGCATCCAATAAAGAATTTAAAGCTTAATTAAAGCCTAATATCTAGGGACTGTTGCTATAACATTGCTCTAAGGAAATTATATCTTATAAAAAAAGTTCATCACCACACTTGTAAACAGGTGCTATCTTTGCGGAGGCCTGTGATTATGGCATCTATGTTGTTAGTGCAGAAATCGTGCATTGTTCCTGTATTCGCCGTGTGATGTAATCGAGTCTATTAGCATACTGTTGTATAGATTCATTGGGTTATTTTGAGGTGATACAAGTTCTTGCATTCCTTTACTTGCCATGACTGAAGAGTTTACTTGATTACGGATTATTATAGTATACCGTAGACCCAAATACTTTAAACTTATTTAAAATTCGGAGTTACGCCATAAAAATTTTCCAAGCAAGTGAACTCAAATTAAGGAGGTTTGCAGCATGGTTCGTTCATTGCTTTAGTATAAAAATGATTAGCCAGTCCCGCCCCTTTCAGCATCGCCATAGACATAAACTTCAATAATCCGTTAAACCTTTTAGCCAAGGGAGTGCGCGTTAGTGTATCTGGTACTGTGTAGGTGGGATCAATCATCTTATCGTTTACATAAGAATCCAACTCCTTGATGTGAATTACCCGCCATTATCACTATAGATTCTTCTTGCGTCGTATCGGTATACTAGAGTGTTACCTAAAATTTACTCATTTTGATGTGAACCTCAGCTTTAAACCTTAGAAAAGAACCTAAACACTCGAGTGTATTTACACACGATGGTTAAAGCCCATTTTGATTCGTAAAACTAAAGAAGGTGTGGTCCATGTGATTCGACTACTAGTCCTTCGCATATATTTAAATGTGAATAACCCAGTATATTTTCCCTTCCGATTTAAATCTCCTTAATATTGGCCTCTAAGCAAGAAATTCACCTAAGGTCATGAATTTGCTGCACTCCAAGTTTGCGCTTCTCAAAATTCTGGAAAGTTTCCTTGAACCCAAATGGCCTAAAATTCTCTGCCACTCCATTTTAAAATTCGTTAAATTTACAAATTCTGTAGCAATAGTATATCTTGGCATTTTCTCTTCTACCAGTTAGTTTAGTTTGGTATTAGTTTAGATAGTTCATAGAGCTTGGTTAGTAATATCACTTTTTCTTTGTCAAATATAATAACTTTTCCAGAAATGCAGAATTTCCCAACGCGGTTATTAGAGCAGTCCGGTCCGTCCATAAAGGTGACTTCTCCGTGAGATATATTGTTATCTTTAAAGCTTTTAACCGTTTCTCTAGAAGATTTAAAGTTCTACACCATCCTTTTGTCTCAGATAAATGGCAACTAGTATCGGAATTAAAAATTGCTTCACGCATAGGTAATGTCGGGTACTCGTTATTCGAACTGTAGTCTCCTAAGAAAAGGGATTCGGTTGGTTTTAAATGATAGTCTCGGGCGTAGTGCACTTATAACTGGTGGTGTGGTAAATTAGGATTCTTGATTTTGCATTCTCTTCTGAAGTGACCCAATTTCCCACAGTTATGGCATGCTTTGTTTTTGAAAAAACCTAGGTCCTCGTTATAGCTTGGTTTCCCGCTTCGCTTGCGGACTGTACTATTAAACCCGTAGTCATAGCTTGTTTGAGTTGAAAAGTTAAACTTTCTGTTACTTTTAATGTAATCATGGATTTCCTTTTTGTTTTAAGAGAATGTGGCCTTTAACGTATGCTCTTTTATATTTGAGTTTACGTCTTGTAACTTGTGGGTTATTTGTCGGGCCTATGCAAATTGTATAAGTGTTTCCTGGGCTTCACCCAAAGTGCACTTTTTCATTAGATTATTACTTTTAAAAAGGTTTAATGAATCGCTCCCAAGCGAGATGCTCAAGAATCGGTCAAATACTACGGGGTCATAAAAGCAATAACTACTTGTGTGAGCTTCTAGACGATCAATTAAACAGTTATATCTATCCAAAAAATCCTCTGACACTTTACTCTGGTTTCATTTTTACCTACAAAAACTGCTTTTCAGACGCCAGTTTGTTGCAGGCAATTTGATATTTGGAGCAGACTCATAGCAGTACGCGATAACTTCACTTCGCTAGTAGTAACGCCTCTTTTTGATACTATCTCACCTTTTTTTCTCGTTACTTGTCTTACAACTGAAAACAACTATCGTCAATTCTACTTATAATTGCATCCCACGCTAAGCGCCTTTTTTCTTTTGTCAGTAAAAATTTAATGTTGCTATACTACAACCGGTATGCACTGCACATCTTAACTACTTAACCCTTATTCTTCTCTGGAACCAAAAGAGAACAAAGAAGGAACCGGTCACCTTTAAAGAATAGGTAATTTTTCAGATCGCTCACTAGCCCATAAGCAAATTATACGAAGAAAGATGTAAGTAAGATAACAAAATGATAAAAACCGAAATAAAATAAATAAGGATAAATAAAGAAGCCAAGTAAAAATTTTAAAACTATTTGTAATAAATATACAAATATATTCCAATATATTTTAACTAAAGTCAAACAAAAGAATATGAAATCTATCAATATTAAATTTTGGTTCTATTATTATAAAAAATGTAAAGTACATAACGATACTAAAATTGAGTCAACAACCCACATTTAGAATGGGAAGTCGAGGTTCAGATGAAGTGCCGCTAAAAATGTTTTGTGATGTTTTATACTTTTTATACAGGTTATAACTAATAGCAGCAGCTAACTATTTTGGGTGGTGGGGGTAACAATACTAGAATATTAGTTATCAGGTTAAGTTATGTTCAAACGAGGTGCTTAGTTCTCTTATATGTTGCTATACCATATAGGGTTGTGGGTTATCAACATCGATAGTTATTTTTATTTGGAGTGCTTGTGGGAAAGCTTGAGATATTTTTTCCGTTGTTTTTTTTATTGGTTTTGTAATAAATTAGTCTTACTATTAGTCTGTAATTATTAGGGGACATCAAATTTTTTAGTGGGTTTCGATTATTTCATTATTAAAAGCCCGTGTCCACTTATTTAAATGTTTATGGCTTTGCTGCTCACCTTTCTCTTCTCGTCGTTTTGTTCGTCTGTCGTTTCTGTGACTTTTATTGGTTTACAAATATATTATATTATAACATTTACAGTGCTAAAGAAAATTTTTTTATAAACAAGGCATTGGTACACAGTCGAAAATTTTTTATGTAGAATTGCAGCCTACTAAGTGTCTCATTGTGAATAAACCCAAGCAGAAAATGCATATGCGAGTACCTTAAGATACAATTTATAAAAGAAGTTGGTATATAGCTTTAATTGGGTTTTTAAATAGTAGGGGGTATTGAAATATAATGAAAATTTTGAGTCTATTAGTTAAGTAGTCTATATTGCGACCCAGTTGACTTTGAGGTTAATAATTATGCAAAGATAATAGCCTGCGAGCTATAAAGTTATTGTTGTTAACGTTATTATAGTAGTTTTGTAAGTTTCTCACTGGTAAAATGATTCCTCCAACGCCAGCTCGAAAGGCTTTGAAATTAGTCAAATTATAGTTAAGTTTATTAAATATGAGATAAATTTTAAAGTAAGCTGTTATAATTTTATCTTTTTTACCCAACGAGCTTAATTTAGAACTTGTTTTAATCGCAGCGTCATTAGCATACTGCAGAAGGGAAACATTATTGGCTTTGAGAGTGCCAGAAGGGAAGATAAAAAAACCCAGAGGGACAAAGGTTACAACCAAAAGTTAGGGCTTCTATCTTAAACTTAAATCCTCCATCTTTTAAAAAGGGTTTATTAATTTACAGTTTGCCATTTATAAGATGTCTATGATATCATACATTATTTATGGCTTTCTCGACATAAAATTGCACTAGTATTAAAGCCTTTTTTAGCATTTGACCCTTTGGTAAAGAGTTAATAAAGCCCCAAATTTTGTTGAGTGGCGGATGACCTTTTAAAAGTTTAACTATACTTTCAATACCCGAGCTCTTAAACATAATTAATAGTTTACAAGTCAGGATAAGAGGGGGGGGGGGGGGGATTGGTATTTTTTTTAGTTCCGACCACGCCTAGCGCCAGTAGCTTAAATCGCCCTTTATTTAGTAGATGACTTTCTCCGCTAATAGATGGTCGGCGTTCCCAGCTACTTGAGGTAAAAAATGGTTACCAACGGCTCTATTTGGGAATCGCGGTAAAAAGCATATAGTGCGAGCGCTAAGTAGTTCATTTTGTCGTGGAGACTAAAAGTTGCCAAGCCGTGGGCACGTATGTTATGGCCGGTCAACTGCACATAATCTCCAGACTTCGCTTTTTGCCCAATGAGAGTCTGCTGTTGCAGCACAGTAAAGGATATAATGCCGGTATCGCCACTTTCACCTTTCACCACTACACAATTCTCGTGTGACTACCACGACAGCTTTATTAATGCCATTTCTATGGAAATCCTTGCTGTTAGATCAACTGCATAAGTAGTGCAATTTGTCTACCCCTAATTTAAAGATACTTGCTTTTGGCTAATTAAAGATTAAACCAGGCACCAGCTAAGAGCGAGGCGGGGAAGAGCCACAGCTGCCTGTACAGCAGACCAGGTGGTATTGCTAATGAATAAATTAATAAACGGTTAATGTACATGACAAGTTGCATATGAGGAATGGCGAAATAAGTTTGCTCAAACATAAAAAAGGTTACTAAAGTGTTAGTAAAAAGCTCACTCTATAATGAAACCTATTTAAATAAAGAAAAATTTGATGTTTTTTATACTACCGGTCTTTCTCATGTTAAAGTGCTTGCGAGTGTATTTATCTCTTATACGTTTTTCTCTAATCACCACCAAGTTAACATTATTAAATACTCAGATCAACTACATAAACATTTTAAGATCAATTTAGTTCAACTTCTTCGGTTTCAAATCTAACGTTCTAACTTCATGTCCTTAATATATAATGTCTCCCAGTCTTACTTTCTTAGCACTATTATTCACCTTTACGCTGTCTAAACGTGTGTATTAATTTTAACAAGCAAGGCCAATAATGAATTGTTGTAAGTAAACTAAAACAGAGATTTTATACAATTAAAGCTAAGCTAATATTCGAAGGGTGTTGTAACTTTGTTGTCGTTAGTTCGCGATGTTTAATTAAATATGAAAATAGGACATTTCTAATGATGTTTAATTAAATATGAAAATAGGACATTCTAAAACAAATTCAAAATTTGTATTTTTAAAAATGTTAAAAGATTGTCGTGCAACACAACTTCATTTTTTTAGTATATGCTTTATTATATGTAATTTAAAGCTCTACAGTTTAAACAAATGGTCAACGTGGAGTATATAATAAAGTTAAAAAAAAATTTTTTTTTTTATTGTGTATTTTTTTTGTGGGTTAGCTACCCCCCATAATTTGATGCACACGAACGCCGCATGTGTTGACAAACATCTACTTTTTAAAGAAACCACTCCTATAATTACTTCGGGTAACAATAACATTCATCCATGAAAATCAAAAAATCCCTCCGCAGAGGATTTTTAGGGGCCGTTAAATATAAGGGGGCTATGAAGTAGCTCATAATCAGGGTCTCATTTTCAAAACTCGTTAAAACTTCGTAAAAATGCACTGTTTTAAAGCAATACTCGTAGCCAAGGAGGGGAAAAAAAAGGTTTACAATTTCTTTTTTTCAAGGTTCTACTTGGGAGTTGAAAGAGGCTATACCGAAATAACATTTCACCGAAACTAGACAATATATAGTGCACTCTAGTTATAAGAGCGTTGACGCGCAAAATCAATATTGGGGGTTCCATTCCCTTTGGTGCAGCCCTTGCTAAACTTGGGGGTAATGGGCACGTCTTTTCCCTAAACAGTTTATGGTAAACTCAACTCGTGAGATATTAATTGCTTAATTTTAAGTTGCCGGCAACGGCTAATTTGTCTTCACTGCATTTTTCTTGGATGAATTTTCGGTTTAACGCCATGGCTATCGGAGACGTGGAATTTAAAAAAGCTTATGATTTCCCTACAAAATTTGTTATTACCATTTTAGAATCACGTCTTTTGATAACAACTGATATACAATTAATTTTCCGTTGGTTTCCTAGTCTTTCAACTGTTTTTCTTAAAAATCCAAAACTAATATTTAAAAATGATGACGCTAAGGATTTATCCTCACCTGCCACTATTATTACCACTACTACTCATAGTAATAAATATAAAATTAGCCGTGATAATAATATTATCATTATTATTATTAAAAACATCTTTAAAACTGTTTTCACTTTATTGTCAACT
Organism: Zophobas morio; assembly: GCF_036711695.1. NCBI lineage: Eukaryota > Metazoa > Arthropoda > Insecta > Coleoptera > Tenebrionidae > Zophobas > Zophobas morio. The sequence continues at coordinate 19,683 of NW_026973176.1, read as the reverse complement.
TGTGTTAACTGGATATATATATATATATATTTGAATTGTTCTAACTTTAAATGTATAAAATCAATAACTTTTAGTGGTTATGAAACTTATACTTTTTCAAAAGAAGTGCCTATTCATATATTAGGTAGCTTTGTGAGCGAGAATATCAAATTTTCCAAACTTTTGTCCAAAGGTCTACGAGACGTTAGCTCTTTCCAAGCTCTTTTGCAGGGATATCATTCTGATACTCACTGCTATAAAACCCAAAAATGCAATAATGATGTTTCATCTTTTCTTTCTGAGGATTGTAAACAGAAAGCTTTTTTTTCCAGAGCGACTAACCTTTGTAAAGCAATAACCTACGTATGTATAGAGGCAACTAAAATATATGGCCGACAGTCAGCTCTTCTAGATTATCATTCCTTTTCGGACGTGATCAAGTCGGAATTAAAGGATTTCGAAGAGCTAGACGTAAGATTTTAAATGGAACTACTTGAGATTTTTTTATAATATATTCAATTGAGCAGGCTTTTCAATGCCCAACGTTAAGAACTTTATGGAATGAAATAAGCAATGAACAAGTTAATTTACCTATGTTGTCCTTAGATAAAATTGAACGTTTAGACCCACTTTCCTTTAGTTATGAGTTGATGACTCTGGAATTCTTAACTGAATTATTCAGTACATTGGTATTGTATCGTTCCTTCTTTTTAAGAAAGTTAGTTTGCTTTCTTTGCCTTATACATCTAACAAGTTCGTGTCTTAAAGAAGCCTATACGTTAAAAAAAACGAACATATTTTTAACTAAAATTTGGCCCCATAGAAAGTTTTGCGGCCTATTACACTCGCGGAGTAGGCACACCTCTTTTCTTAAGAACAACCTATTTGATAAGCTATTAGAAGTAGTGAATATTACTTATCTCAACAACATCTTAAAAGAGCTATCAGAGCTTTTAGGCAATAGCCTTCTCAAGAACCGCCCAAACTGGTCATTTGGAAAAGTTAATTTGGACAGTGAGTTTGTCAACCCGGCCTTTTACAAAACTTTCGAGCCCACTAATACTAGTTTAATCTTAAGACGCCTTATTTCGACGAAAAAAGTTTTAAAGATGTCTATAAAGCGAATATCGCTGTGCAAACACTTTTTGAGCGACGTAAGCTATTTACAACCTTTTTAAGAAAAGACTTGCCACGCTGTTTCTAGCTGCAGGAAAACGGAAACGCTGCTCTGTCCCGTATTACTATTACCGGTCAGCTGCAGGAAAACGGAAACGCTGCTCTGTCCCGTATTACTATTACCGGTCAACTGAGGACTTTGCATGACGATATTTTAGTGGCTCAGTCCCAAATCTTATCCTTAATTAACCAATCCGGCCCTATAATTTCAACTAACCGAGTATGCCAGGGAAAAAGGAAAGGTAAGTTAGTCAATAAAAATTGATTTTCGTCAACTTAATCATCTGTAAAAATGCTAATTAGCTAAAAACATATAAGAATTAAGTTTAGCAAACAAAAGCTAAAAAAAATTACTGATTTAATAAAATCAAGGTTTAATAATTAAAACTTGTAGAAAAAGAGCAACCAGGTGGTAACGATGAGCAGGTTTTAACTGTATTCGAAGAAAAGGGTGGCGCTGCTATAATAGGTATAATAGCTACTTTTATCGTTTAGCAAAAAATTTTATCTATGTCTAAAGATGGTCAGAGCCGGTGCGAACCACACGAAGTCGAGGAACAGGGAAGCACTGTAGACCAAATGGAGATGGCCAATATGTTTAGAGAACTAAAAGCGGTTATCGCAAACCGAAAAAATTATAGCGAACTTATATGCACGCTTTATCCAAGTAATAAAATATAGATTCTTTGACGTTGCTTTTTATTGTTACCTTATCTTTTATTACCAGTAGCTAATAACTTAGGGACCTTTACTTTTTTTGCCCGCGCTCCTATATTTGACGGAGTCGTTAATGGTTAATTATTAAGATGTAGACAACGTTAACATAAACGTACTTTTTAAGATTTTCTTTTCTAATTTGAGCAATTTCCACAATTTTCTCTCCCATAGTCGCGTTGAGTTTGTTTTTGTATTGGATTATATCCTATAAGCATATAAATCATATGTGTTTTAAGCAAGAAGCTCGAAGTATAAAAAAACCTGTTGGCTCTTAATTCGTAGATCTTGCCTCTTTGATTTTTCAATAAGCAATTCCAAAAGACGTTTCATATTAGTGATTGCGTCCTGGGCACTACTTTGGCCTTCGCTAAGATAGTCAGACAGTTCCGCATTCAGCTCTTGGAAAAAAGTCAACTTTATTGAATTAAGACAAATGAGTCAAAAACCTTCAAGGCGACGTCGCTCTTCGTTTTCTATCTGCTTTGCCTCATTCTCCCGCTGGTTTATAGTGTCCACGTACCCCTTTAATACCCACGCGGTGGCATCCACAACAGCGTTAAGTCGATCTTTGTCGGGGCCTTCTTCGGAGAAGGTCAGCGCGCTGTCCAAACTTCCCTCATAGCCACTTAAACAGTCTTTCGCTGCCGCTGTATATTCGTCAATGGCAGCCGTTTTACTTGCAAGCTGAGCTCTTTTTTCTTCAAGTTTTCTTTGCATTTCCTCGAAACTTTTTCCTCGGCCGCCCGTAATGTCCTTCAAGTCGCTAATTGCACAGTTAATGTCTTTCAACTTTCCACTCATATTCACAACAGTGTCTCGAAGAAGATTTTTTTTTATAGAAAGCTCTTTTTCAAGACTAAAAGTTTTCTCTAAAGCCTCCAAGGTTTTTGTTGCGTTATCAGCAGGATTTTCGTTGTCTATTAAGTTTTTTGTTAAAAGTTTTAAAGAATGAGTACCTTAAAAGATAGACTATACTTTGAAGAAGGTAAGAAGTAAGCTCAAAAGCCTGAATAAAGTTTTTAAAGGTTGAAGAGAAATCCTCTTGACCAGAAAGGTGAGGAAAAGAGTTTTCTATCTTATTCTTTAAACTTTGGATTTGAGTAAAAGACTTAAGTTTAACTTCGCTACTTATGTTAATTTTTCTAATCAGCTCTTCTAACTCCTCAGTACATGCAGAATTCTACTAGGAAAACTCAACAAAATAAAGCTGTCCATAGAAATATAAATAACCAAGTTTTTTAAATTTGTAAGCTCACTGTAGAGCTCTGCGATTTCATCTTCGGTAGGAAAGTGAATGCCTATGTGATTATTGAAAATGGTGGCTGTAAACGCCAAGTTTAGCCTTTCGTGTCCCGCCACAATATCAGCGGCTGTGGTGAAATCGCGAGAGTTGAGTTTCTCAGCCACACCGAGTAAAAGTTCGGCTCTCTAAAAAATTAAATAAATTAAAATAAATGGTGGTTATCATAAATTAATAAACTTTAAGTATATCTGAAGTTTTTAAAACTTCGTCTATTCCAGCAGAATGAGATGCAGCTGGCGCAATTTGCTTAAACAAGGTCACCCATTTACTGGAATCCTTTAAATCCTTACCAAAATTTTCTACTACCTCGTTAGTTCCGGCCTAAATTAAAGCAAAAGACACTTTAAATAAGCTTTGACGATAATTTACAAAGCAAAAAAGGTGAAACTAAACCTTTTTTAAATGGTAATTAAACCAGCGCTTTATAATATCCTCAGCTCGCATATTGATAAGCTTTTCAATTTTCTCACCGGGTTCCAGCAAACGAATAAGCTCCGGATGACTGAAATTAACGGTAACATTGTAGACAATAATTACTTCTTCCGGAGAGTAATATTAAAAATAATTTTCTTAATAAAGCAAACCAATAAATTTTTATATAACCTTAGCGCTACTGAGAAAAATAGCCAATATAATACTGTAAAAATGCTAGTAAAACCTATAGATAACCTTATAAGGTTAACTTCTTTCATTAAGTGAAAGCGTATTAACTGCCAAACGATCGCAAGAATTAAGTGTCGGCTGCCGCGAAAAATATCCTCATGTCCTATATTAACTGTGCTACAACCCAAATCTTTAGCAGCTTTCAGCGCAAGGGAGTGATTCCCAGCAATTTCAAAAATATCTCTAGAGCCAGCCTTATCGGCATTTCTCCAGTCAACATTGGTTTTTATAGACGTTTCCGGGATGGTTCCTTATATCAAAAAACCTAGTAAATTAATATATATATATTGTTTTATTAGTGAATAACCAGCCCTAACAGCATTGATCAACTTGCATAAAATAACTCCGTCCCGGATGTTATCAAAAAACAAGTCAGCTGATGAAAGAGGTATATAATTTTTTTCTACCAAAAATTTATCAGACTTAAGTAAATTATTAAGTTGCTCTGAAAAGGCCAAAGCTTCAGCTTGAATTTGGCTTCGACCCAATTTATTTTTGATTTCTTCTGGGTCAAATGTGTGATCGGAACGAAGTTCGTAGTAACTCATCACAAACACTAAGTTATAAAAAAATTCCAGGGACAATTAAAGCTCCGAATCCTTTCAGAAAATGAAGCCTTTACTCTTAATACGTCCTTGCTATTGGAAGATTTTTTCCTTAAAATTTTTCTTATTTGGTGGTAGGTTAGATTTCATTCCCATGCGTACAGTACTAAATTCTTGTTGGTGTGTTAACAAAGTGATTTAATTATTATAAATATAAGGATTTATATATTATACTTAATATGGCAAACACAAGAAGCTATATCTTACTTCCATTGAAAAACTAATACTTAAACTTTGTTTTTTTACACTATCGTTTTAATTGTTTTTTTTAATTTTTTCGTAAGATAATAATTGGTTTTATTGATCATTTAAATATATATAAATTAGATAAGATATATTTAACGTAGTTGGTATAATGGGAATTGCTATTGCTTTTTAAAGTTTGAGAGTCCTTGCTACCCAAAATGCGCCAGCTGCTCACTATACTGCTAATGATGAAGCGCTACCCAAACGAAACGCCTGGGCCCGATGACTTCACTAATGAGATGCTGAAGAAATTGTCATTAACAGAGATGCCATACCTGTACCATCTAGTAAAATGTGCGATGGTCCTTGGCGCCTTTCCGATCTGATGGAGGACGGCGACTATTGTGATGCCGCCAAAGACACTTAAACCGAAACCATCAGCTACCAAGTACCTACTCATCAGTCTCCGTCAGGCGGTTGGCAAAATGGGTGATGCCGTTTACTGCGCCGTCTAAAAGAGGTCGTTGACGCTTGGGACGCCTCGCTAGAGTTTTAGTTTGGATTTCGGTAAGGGCACTCAACGACCCAGCAGCTCCTCCTTTTAAATAAATGGACCACTCACGCATTTAACTTAGAGAAGGCAACAGGCGCTGTCTTTTTTGATTTTAAAAAAGCATCTGATCAAGTTTGGCGTGATTGTCTGCTGCACAAAGTGCGGTCGTTATCCGTTTCTCATGACCTTTACAACGTGTGCTGAGGTCATATCTAAATGGTCACATCTCCAACGTGCTCGTGCAAGATACACAGACGCCACTGCGATCTCTGAGAGCAGGGGACCCTCAGAGATCTCTTCTTTCGCCCCGCCCCTTTTATTTGTAATTTACATGAGTGATGTGTCCTTGCCATCAAATACGCACAGGCGAATCGCCCACTACGCCGTTGATACGGCCACTTACTCAACGTCGAAATCTCCCAGCTTGCTATGCAAGCATCTACCGCGCTACCTTGACGCCCTTGCTGACTGGTGACTTAATTAGAAAGTTTATATAAATGCGATGAAGAGCAAAACGCTTTTAATTAATAAGAAACGTGTCCCTTTGTTATCGCCCTCAACCTTTGATGGCGTAAAGATTCCGTAGTCTTCTCAAGCGAAATTGACTTGGGAGTCATCATGAACAAAAAACTTTTCTGGCAGCCGCGCGTGGACTGTGTAGTGGAAAAGACCAAGGCAGCAACTAAGGCGCTTTACCCTCTACTATGCGGTAAGAGCAAGCTTTCTCTGCTAAACGAACGACAATTGTACATGTCTTTCATCTAGCCAATACTGAGCTACGCGTCTGCTGCCTGGACCCTGCGACCCCATTCCAATAGCGTCGGCACTTCAAGTACGACTGAACAGATTGCTTCGCATGATGACAAGCGCTCCGTAGTTTGTGCGAAATGAAGCTCTTTACCGGGACCTTCAGCTTGACCCTTTAGACGTCTTGCGTGTTATTGAATCATTTTGGTTAGATTCTATTAGGTATTACAATATTTAGCTTTTTTCTGAACAAAAACAAATAGATTACTGGTTAATTAAGTAGAGTACATCTATATCCTCTAAATTGGTACTATTCTAAAAACTTACCTTAGTAGTTGGCTTAACTCGGTATTCTACAACACTTTGACTATCCAGAGTACGATAACCATAATGACGATTAAGTTTCAAAAAGGTACCCTAATCATGAGCGAGTCTAAGGTAGATACCATTATTTACCTCCGATCTAATAGACTAGCTTAAAACTGTTGTAATAGCTGTATATTTCTATAAAACCGTTCAGAAACCTATACTAAAGAGTAGTTTTTTGGCTCTCGCATCTTAAACTGGAACGGCGCGATATGCAGACGATCAGCATGAGTGTAATTCTAACGCACCAATGAAGATGACCGGGAGTTGTGTATGAATAGATATATTCAATAGATAAAAACGTATACAACTTGACTAAATATGAAACAATGAAAGGAACCAACGGTATAGAAGCACAAAAAGTCGGACAGAGTCAAAAAAAACATAAACATAACAACAGATCACTAAACAGAATAAACAGAATATATGAGATTAACAAATAAGAACAGGGCTCCGTATAGCAAGGAAGGTGCAGGCCGGTCTATGAGGAGTAGGGCCATACAGCACTGGTTGCATTTGACCTTTAGCTGTAGACTGAAGCTTAAGGGAGTGCACACTTCATATAGCGAGGATTAACTTTTTTCTATAGGATTCTATCGTAACATGCACGAGAAAGATTATGGCCTCCATAAAAAGAAGCATCTAATCCACATGCTATTCCTTAAGACTTTCTGTGAGTTAAGGTGTAAGAATGACGATTGGGTAGCATCCGGGGGTGGAATGATATCCCAACGTAGACATAAAAATAAATTTTTTGTTATACTATTAATATATTCATTATCTGTTTATAATATAACATGTGTAAATAATAATAAAAATAGATAATTTTAAGCCATTTAAAAGAGGCATTAACGTAATGCATTCTCATGTAGCAATGAAACAGTTAACAGACAACCTGCATCGTCAGGGCGTGCGCGGCTTAACAGCTTACGCCAATATAATTGGGTGAAGGCGGTTCAATTTATAGTGTGAACTAAAACAGAACGAGTTTATTCTAAAGAGATAACTTTTTACTCCTTGCTATTGTTTATTGTTTTCATAATTAATGCTATCATAGTATGGGCCTTCTTTCTCACGGTGCCCCGTTATCGTGGGACGAGGCAAAACTGCAGGCAGACCATGTCAGAAAAAATGGCATTGAACAGTTTTTATCCGTTTACCGTAAGGTGAATTTTTTTGCCAGGCTATAGTAGCATTCGCTTTAGCAAAAGCGTATTAAGATCCTATATAAAATATAAATCTTTATCTCTGAACCAGTATATATTTTTGAATGATCTTATAATCTCCTTTACAGTTAAAAGATAGACAAAATGATTTTTTAAAATGGGGAGACGAAGTTGAGTATTTCTTCGTCAAGTTAAATGACAAAGAAAAAGCCGCCAAGTTATCTTTAAACTCTACTAAATATCTAGAAATTCTTAACTCAGAGGAAGAAGATCCTTTTACTAAGTAAAATTTTTAAGTACTAATAATAGAAGAAAAAAATATAAAACTTTGTTTATTGCAAAACACATCGATACCATGAAACTTTTAGACTTTACCAAGTGTTTAATTTAGGGAAGCCATAGATTCCTTGTGGAGGCCTGAGTATGCCAGCTACATGATTGAAAGTATTTACGTTATATTTAAATTATTTTTTTTTTAAAAAAATTTACTTTACGGGGAAAACTTTTTTAGGCACCCCGGGAACACCCTATGGCCACGATATTTCTAATTTTCTTGAAGTAGAAGAGAGCATGATGAAAAGGTGGCGATCTTGATTTATTAGTATAAATCTTTGTAATTTTTTTTTAAGGAGACGTAAAATTAAAGCTTTTCTGGAAGACAACGAGTATCTTGTAACCCTAACAAACTTTCCACGATTAGGGTACTTTAAAGAGTTTTCTAAGATGTTTAGCTTTTTCTTTACTTTGTAGATGCCGTTATTGCTCGGATCCGCCTTGTGAGCCCTACGGCCCTATTGCCAAGTCTATATTTATTCCTGATGAATTTATTAACCTCCACCCTCGTTTTGAGTATTTTAATTCCTTTCCTTTTTTTTTAAGTAAAGCTTATTCTTTGCACAAAGAACCCTTACAAAGAGCATCCGTGAGAGGCGGGGCTCTAAAGTTAACATCTCCGTCCCCATCTTCCACGATAAATTTGTCGTCCGACCGTTTCGAGAAGTAGTCGATATTCTTTTTTATACGTCCGCGTCTCTCTCAAGGGAGAATCCACTAGCCGCTGGTCTCTCCCGACGGCGTTGCCGAGCGCGTGGCAAAGCCGGATACTATATATATGGACGCCATGTGTTTTGGCATGGGCTGCTCGTGTCTGCAGATGACCTTCCAGGCGTGCAGTCTGAGCACTGCTCGCTATTTGTACGACCAGCTGGCGGTCATGTCTCCTATCATGCTGGCTCTTTCCGCGGGGAGCCCCATCTACCGAGGCTTTCTAGCGGATGTTGTATGCCGCGCACTGCCCCCGAAACACGTGGCTCCATTAAATTTCCCATTCCCCTTTCTAGGATTGCCGGTGGAACGTTATTGCCCAGTCTGTGGACGACCGGACGGAGGAGGAGTTGGGGCAGATAGTAAGCTCGTCGTTTTACTGCGTACTACTACTCGAACGCTAATTTAGTTTCACTGTTTACCACTCAGCCGTTAGCGAATAACAAGTTCGTCATTAATAAATCGAGATACGATTCCATTGACTGTTTCATATCTCCCGGCCCCTTTTTCAAGCACGCGTACAATGATCTTCGGCTTGTCAAGGACGATCTTGTCTATAACCGACTAGTCACCGAAGGTCGCATGGCTTTTCACTTCTGCATGCTCTACACCTCCTTACCGTGTGGCAGGCGTGGACGATCTCCTCGCGCAACACGTGGCCCATCTTTTTATTCGAGATCCTCTGGTAGTGTACAAGGAGTCGCTGCACCAAGGTAGTACTGCTTACTGGCTTTTACTGCAATTTCTAAACTAATTTTTTTTTTAATAGATAATGAAGCGCAGAGCGAGCATTTTGAAAACATTCAATCCACCAACTGGCAAACCGTTCGCTTCAAACCTCCGCCGCCAGGGAGTTCTATTGGCTGGCGTGTGGAATTCAGGTTAACTCAATAGAAAATATGCATTTCCTTAATAGAAACATTACTAATATAAGGCCTATGGAAGTCCAGATGTCCGATTTTGAAAATGCCGCTTACGTCGTTTTCGTAGTTCTTCTGACGAGAGTGTTTCTTTCCTTTAATCTGAATCTCTACCTCCCCATCTCTCTCGTAAAAGAACATAAAAAAGTTATTTTTATTACTTTTAATAAATCATTAGATTGACGAAAACATTCAAAACGCTCAAAAGCGGGATGCTGTTAATTCCGGGCTCTTTCACTTTCGGACCATCCTCACTGCTGGTTGTGCGTTGCTCGTAGCGCTGCGTTTCTCTTCTTACTTATGTCATAGGAAGTTGCGGGAAAGAAACTGAATTAATGACTTTAGACAAGATTATTAACGGTTTTTTTATTTCTGTTTATGCATCTCGTCCGTTCTGCCTCTGCCCTGCGTAAAAGGCGAAGGAGATTTTCTCGGTTTGGTTCCCTTGATCTTCATCTTCCTTGACAGCATCACTATTGATCTGCATACCCGCTTTCGGATCTTACAGTACTTGAGCCTCATCTCCAAGCGAGCTAAAGGTTTTTCCCGACGAGATCTTTTTGCTGCTGCGGGGGCGTAATAGATTTAATCTTAAAGGCGAACTACTAACGACGGCTGCGTATCTCCGCAAATTTGTTACGGAGCATCCGGATTACAAGCATGACTCGGTCGTCTCCGAACGGATCAACTATGATTTGGTTAAAATGGCTGTTTCTGTGGGAGAGGGCGAAATCATTCCGGAGCTCGTGGGAGATTGTTATAAGAAAAACATGTGCTTTAAGGAATCGAGGGAGCAAAAGTAATTTTTTTATTAAAGTTTCGTAATCTTAGAGTTTTGTTTGATTTTAAAAAATAAACTTTTTTGTTTTAGTTTGTAGCTTTAAAGTTTATAATAAAAGTTTTATCGTCTAAATTAAGAGAATCAACAGTTCCGGCACACTTAATTATAAAAGATTTATACTCCTTTTATCCTTAACCTGTCTTTAATTATAATTAATTGTAAAGAGAGAAGGAAGGACGATAAATAGGTCGATTTTGACAAAATGAAATTGTAAATTTAGTTCAGATTGAAATGTTGCAAAGACTATTAAAAGATCTCGATAAGCTAAGTTTGCTAAGTACTAAAAATTCTGGCAAAAAATTAAACAGGTAAATTTAGTGTATAAAATATTTTTCCAAGATTCGTTGGATTTTAATTTCGCCCCATTTGATGAAAATGAAAATATAATTTTGTAATAGACGCGATACTAGATGATACTAAATATAGTTTTTCCGGACATGCATAAGTTACTCGTTGGGTTGCGGCGGAAGTTATAGATTTTTCATATAAAAAAGCACAATCTTTATGAAAAAAATTTATAAGAGCGTGCACATCAGGCTACTCCTTCAAAACACCTATACATTTCTCTCAAGATCCCCAAAAATAAAGCCATGTGTAGAAAATACGTAGAGGGCATGCGTTTAATTAAAGAAAGAATTCGTGGATTTAAGAGTGTTTGTACAAGTTAAAGAGCATTGCCCGTCGAGCCTTGCAAGTGTTATAAAATTAAGACTTTAAAATTTTATGGGTAAAGAGACTGAAGGTAGATAAAAATTTAAATTAAAAACTAACAAGATAAAGAGGAAAAATAAGTAATGGTAAAACAAGAGTTAAATAAAGATTTTTTGCAGGCAATAACGTGAGTAACGATCAACAAGTTTAGAAAGAAGGTGGGGGGATACGTTAAAAAAGATTAATTTACTATAAAGCAGAGGAGTATTTATATAGAAAATTATTTACATAAAATAAGCAAGCCTAGTGTGATTATGCTAGAAGACCACGGGTTGCTAAGGTAACTAGCACGCAGCATACAAAAAAACCGTGAAAAGGTGAAAGAAGCAAGAGTATAAAGAGAAATTAAAACTTAGATCGTAAACATAAGACCATAATAAAAAAACAAAAAACGAGTAGGGAGCTGTAAAAGGAAATCTAAAGTTTAGGGGTAAAAGAAAGGGAGGTTTGAATACAAAAGTTAATAGGAAAAGGTAAAAGGAGAACAAGAAAGCTTGTATATTGCGTAAAGGCAACACTTATCATTATACTCTAATAGGAAAACCCGGTCCATTAAAGAGGGACTTTCTTACTTGCAAGGTAGAAAAGAAAAAAATTAACCGGATAAATATTTATATTTATATAAGTTTGGTATTAAAAGGTAAAATAAATCGTGAAACGGATATATATACGAATTATACTTTTGTTTAACAAATTCAAATAAAATATAAACGCTGGAGTGAAATTTTTTTTTAGTTCATAACAGTTAGTGATTTATAGCATTTTTAAATTTCCTAAGGAATTTTTATTTGCTCAGGAAAAAATATTATTTATACAACGCTTTTAGTTATAAAAGTATAATTAGTAAAACACTACAATTATACATTTCTGTTTAAAAATATACAGCATACGTTTGTGTGTCGTGATTCCACTCCTGAAATTCAGCTATGCGTCACTTATCAACGGTTATTTAAGACGTCAAGTTTTCCATACTTTTAAAATTTTCATTTAATTCCAAGTTTTTTTACTATTTAAAATATTACTAGTAGTAATGCCTTCCTTGTATATAAAATTACGAAAGAAGCCCAAAGAGCTTGTGCTCTAATTTTTTAACCAGCAGTTTTTCGAGCACAAAAACTTTTACGGTTTTTAAGATTTTTAGTAACCCGTTTTTTAAGTTAAAAAAAGCTATTATAATGCCGTAGAGCTACTTTTAAGAAGTGTTGCCTTGCATATATTCAACTTAAAGAGCCGATTCTATATGAGGACTTAAATTTTATAACATCAATTAAAGAAGTTCATAAAACTTCTGGTTAACTATGCTTGGGATGGTCAGGTTATATATATGGTACTCGTGCCAGGTGACCCATATAGCACCATATACTCAGACCCGAACGGCCTGAGGCCATCCGAATGAGTAATAATACAAGCACTGTCGTAGTCACGTCCAGTTAGCACAAAGCTCGTTATTTGGCTGAGCTCTTGCCACTTTATGTGACTTTACAACGATCATGGAATCTGACGAAAAAGAATCCCATAAAATATCTCTGTCAACTGGAATTAAATCAAATGATAAAGATGCTTTTGACGATCTTGATCTTTCTTTTTGAGAATTTCTTAAAGTCTAAATTTTTATCTAAAATTAACAAAAATTGTCGTACACAAAAATATAATTTTTATAGCTTTGAGATTTGAAAGATAATAGTATAACTTCTATTTTTTTTACCTCAAACTTTAAAATTATTGTCAAGTAGAAGTTATTGTATGAATACAATGTTTTCATTACCACCATTAATTTTTAAAATTACTTTTAAGTTTTAGAGCTAAGTTTAACGCAAGCCACACACCACTGAGATCTTTATAAATCATAGTGGTTTTTTTTTGTAATTGTTTATTTATGAATTTAGATTGTTTTATGTAGTTTTCTCAATGTGCGTCTTAAACTAAATTTTATGAATATTAAGTTTTGTAATACAATTTTTTATTATAAAAATGCTCAAAATCAATTGAAAGAAGAATTTTAAAGAAATTGAGGTTAAATTGATTTTACACGCAAATTTGTAGATTTGGAAGACTTTTAGTTCTGCTGGAATCTCCGTTGCTCCACACAACTTTGTAGATAGTGTATTAACTTTGTTTGGAAGAGGCAGCTTTATAGTGTATATATATTTTTTTAACGAGCTTTAATATAATAAAAGTTATTCCTTTATTGAAATTCGTTATAACTCGAAGGGTGATTGAGCTCGTATTAAGCAGTTTAGTAGTAAAGTTAGTATGGTTTATTTTATAGAGCAAGGAAGGCATCAACAGACTTGCAATTAACAGTAATTCGTGTTTAAAATGAAACGAGAAATTCTAAAGTAATCTTTTAGTGTGAGTGATTGTGCGGTTATATGATTGACCTTGGTCGTTCTCGTTTCTTAAAGTAATTTTTTTCCGAAAGAAGCGAAACACTTTTAGATTCTTTGTCAAGCGCTATAATTAAAGTTATTGAACAAGAAGTTAAAGAATATTCTATTTATGTAAATCTATATATTGATATTATATATTTTGGGATGTCACTAGAGGCCATCGTTCTGTTATACTAGCATTATTGCTCAAACTAATAAAGGTAAAAAAACAATTTAAATAATTTACTACAATATAATTGTTAGCAGAGAGTCTTCGAAGTTTTTTGTAGGCAATGAAAATTTTATTATATTTTTTATTTTTCTAGCACAAAATATTTTTAAGGATAATGTATCGTTAAAGTAAGGTCAAAGCAAATCCATACCGTTGTTAGAAGTAAAACACCTTTTATTAACCGAGTATTCAAAAACAAGTAATCTATTATTAACGTAATAACAAAATTAAAAGTAAAATTTTATTCTATAATTAATAAAATATTTTAATATTTTTTTCAAGTCTGTTACTAGTTAAAATACACTTGAGCCTACACCATAAAGTTGTGTTATAATAGAATATCCTCAAAAGTTTTCGCATCAAACTTTATAAAATTATCAATACTCTTCTTCTAATATAAAGCAAACTTTGAAATAGTGCCCTAATAGCTAATATACTCTATGAGTTAGGCGTTTAAATTGGTCAAGTTGATTGTGCAATATTTTTTTTTATTTTTTTGTTAATGTTTATTATTATAATAATTACCTAAAATTCTTCGCCATAAATCTAATTTAAAAATTTAAGTTAGTACAAGCTTCCAATAGTAGTACTTCCTGTATACCTTTAGTACTTCTACCAACTAGAAAAGTTGGAAAAATGTTTTTAATAGTAATATAATAACTTGAGTTATATTATTCACGTAAGTTTATAAGAGAAAAGTAAACGATATTATAATGGTACAACTTTTAATAATAATAAAACAAGAACACAACACAAAAGGGTTTAGTAACAAGTTTTAATCCCCTGCTGTTGGGGACAAAGTCATTACTTAAGCGAGACCCTCCGGTGGCTGTTAAAAGCTATTTTCAATAAGTATTACGACTAAGAGGGCAATGTCTTTAGTTATCTTACCAGTCGTGGTTACTACTTTCCTTTTGTTAGTGACTTTAACAGGCTATTACTTTACACCTAAAGGAAAAGATCAGCAAATCGTCAGAGTTATGATTGTTATGACTTCCTTCTGTGTTTGGCTGTTATGGGCTTTGGCTTATCTTATGCAGTGTAATCCCATCTTGGGCCCACAAATAAATTCAGAGACTGTCAAAAAACTTGCAGAGCTTAAATAATAATAATAAAAGGTTTTACTGTTTTATATATTAAGTAGCTACTTTAGTTAGTTTAGCTATTCTTTAATTTACCTTCAAACTTAAGGTGTTTCTGTAAATGTCATCTGTTTAAATATTGATACAATTACAAATACAACTTTTCTAAAAGTTGAGAAACGTTTTATTAGTTTAACTAACATTTCTTAGTATCGATATATTTAAAAAATTATATTTCTAAAATTTATATTTGTACTCTAACTTAATTCGTCGGTATTTAACTTAACAGTTTTGTACTTTGAACATTAGACATTTGAGCTAAATATATAAAACCACTTTTTGGTTAGTAATCTTTGGTGTTTTCTTTTATTTAATTTTTTATTATTATCTATTACAGGTAAATTTTTACGACACCTAGCTTACGTTTTGCGACTTAAGGAGAAACAAAATTTTGTAATTTAACGAAAAATAAACAATTTCTCACTTCAAGTTACTACCTTTTATTAATGTAGATTTCATATATGATGTAATAAATATGTACTTCACTATGTTTTTATTTAAAGATTTTATCTCTATCAGGTACACGACACTGTCTTAAATTAGACAGCGTTTTACGCCAATATACGAATAAAGTTATATATTTAGCGCAGTATGTCCTTTTTTCATATATACACTTATAAAGATATTTTAAAAAAAAAAGTTGGCCAGAATTACGTAAGCGTCTCAAAAGTATATTAGTTATAATTAATCACTTGAAACGTGATTTTAGAAGAATCATTTTCGACAAATGAAATATAGTAAAGCATCTTATTCCTTTCTTTGACGTTTAAGAAAAAAAAGTTAAATTATTCCTGCTAGGAACTTAAAGCGAGTTAAGCAGTGAGCTAATCTATGTATTAGCTCAGAGTTATAAGGCAGTAGTTTCCCAGCTTATTGAAACGGTTTTAAAGAAGGATGAAGGCTATATTCATATCTTTCAAATTATAATTTTTATGTTAAAAACTATGAGTGTTGAAGTATTTATTAAAAAAATTTAAATTCTAGCTTTAGTGTTTTGTTAAAAAACCCCACAATTTTCAGTATATACGACTTTTTTGGTCTTCAGTATACGCTTTATTATGGATTTTACCTTTCCTATTTATGTATTACTGGCATACTACAAAAGAGACGCACAACACATGGTTTATTGTTCAAAGTGTTATTTCATAAGAGAATTAAAGAGTTGTTAATTTCAACAGGATGCAAAAAAACGAATATATTGCTCTATGGAAAGGTTTCATTTAATTTTTTAGGTATAAAAAAATGTATATTATTTATAACATCCTCGTTTATTTACTAATATTATATAAAAATTTCAATAGTACCAACATTAAAAAACTATTTAAATAAGAAAAACACAAATTTTTTTTCTTTAGATTTTTAAACTAGAAAACTAGTGTCTACTATTATAAATTTTAAAAAATACCAATCTTTTTAGCTATAAGAAAACGTTTAATGTAAACTGAATTAAATACTCTTTTTTTCTCAAGCTAAATATATTTCTTAACAAAAAATAACTTCTATACTTTTTATAGTAAAATCAAGTTTAAACACTTTTAATTAAAGATGCCCTACATAACATTCTCATTAATTATGATGACATAACTTTATTAGTACCTAACAAGCTTCATACTTTTTAAAGATTTTAACAAAATTTCAAAATTATCGGAAATTATTTTTACTCAATCATTAGTTTTTCCTCCACTTATAAATTGATCCCACTTTTTTAATCTATCTTCCCTTTCATGTTCAGTTTCCTCAACTTTATAATCAGTAACTCCATCCCAAATTTGTGCTCTAATAATAATCAAATTAAGAGCAACTTCATGAAAATTATATAAAACCGTCTAAACTTCAATTTAATAAATTAGTTGAGTTTTTAAAAATTATAAATCATATAAAATTAAGTAAAAATTAATTATATAATTTATAATTCATAATTATATTTCGTTTTATACGTACACGACTTGTCTCCCGCCAAACCAGCGTCCGTTCATAAGCTAAGGCAATATTATAAATTTAGTATAAAGATTATATTAAATACAATAAATTACAATTACTTTAAAAATAATTTAAAATTTGTTTTAAATCAATAATCCCCAAAGATCTTTTTATAAAATATCTTTTTTTATTTTATATGCTAAGTTAGTTTTTATAAATAATATATTCCAACTATTTTATAGTTAATTTTTTTTTTGCCATTATAAAATCAATTCTAGAGAAAAAAATCTTTGTGTAATTATAACTAGTTTAATTATAAATACAAACTTTTATGTAAAGTTAATTCTGTTAAATTAAAAATTAAATTTCATTTAGAATTTAACTACTAAAAACAGTTTTGTATTAAGTTTTCAAAGATTAATAGACAAAAAAATTGTCTTAAACAATCTTTGCTTATATTTGTAATTATAATTTATATATATAATTCTTAACGCAAAGTTAATTTTTTAAATGAAAATTTAATTTTTTTTTAAAATTTAACTACAAACGAAACCAACTTCGTGTTATTTTTAAAAAATTTATAATTATAAAAAAATTATTTATTTTTTTTTTAAATTATTTGTGTTAACTTTAGTCACTGGTTATTATAAAAAAGTTAAAGTATTAACGGATTTTAACAATTTTTAAAAATTCATATATGACTTCATTATGAACAGCAATATTATTTATTTTAAAAAAATCTATAAATACATTTTTTTTATTTTTATTTAAACAATAGTTCTTATAATTTTTTAAATGATAAAAGAAACCAAACCTTGTAGATTTAAATTTATTTCTATAATCTTGAACCTGAATGCTAACGTAATCACAAAATTTATAAAAACTTACTTTATTATTTTTTGGAATTATTTTTGCTAATTTAAAAGTTAATGTTCAAATATAACTTGTGTTCATAAGAAGTTTTGCTTTTATATATTTTTGTTTATTATCATATTTTTTATATACACATATTTTAAAGTTTTGTTATTACTATTAAAATTATTGCACTAGTATATAAATTTTGCGTATAAATTTAATTCGGTATATATATAAAAAGCACACATTTTATAACAAAATGGTGAACTGAAATTAATTTGGCGGGTAAAAAGTTCAAACGAACAATTAAAACCATAAAAGGGTTTCCATTTAATATTAATTGGATGCTAGCTACTTTATAGTAACGTTTAAATTATTTTTAGGGATTCAGAAATTAATTAGCAACAGCATAGGCTAAACAGAGCCTTTTTACTAGCGGCTAAGATTACGAAGGTGCAAATTAACGTTTGTTACCTAATTATAAAACTGGTATATTAATGGTTCTTCTAAAATTTTATTTGTAACGAAACCTAAAGAAGTGTCAATTTTATAATAAATTGAACAGATTTACAGTTGGAATGTTACAAAAAAATTCGCTACAAAAAAGAAAAATGGCTTTTCTTTGGCAGCTTTCACCTTACAAGGAAACAAATTAACTTGTAAAGGTGTCAAATTATTTTAAACTGGTTCTTTTTAAAAATTTTAAAAAACCTTAACGCACAGCTCGGCAGCATCAACCGTTTTAAATCGAATCGAAACGACACCATCACTATGTCTCTAAAAAAAAATAATATTAACTTTTTTTTTAAAAAATTTATTAGTATATTTTAATAATAAAGTTTTAAAAATTTAAAAATCAAATTTATAAGTATAATTATTAATAACTTTATAAATAAATTAAATAAAAGTTGTTCAAAGGTTTAAGAATTAAATAGATATAAATTATACAAATTGAAGAAAAAACACAATGATAATAAACAGTTAAATTTTTTTTAATATATATATTAAAGTAGATAATATTAAAACTTTATTTTTCAATTTATAGTCAGTATTAATAAATGATAATGTATTATAAATAAAGATTATAAATAAAAAATAAATAACTTTAGCATTTAAAATAATAATTATTTTTAAAACCCGTAAAATGTTTTAAATATATATATATATATATATATATATATATATATATATATATATATTATATTTCATAAAAAATTATATGTAATAATGGAAATTTAATAGTGGTAGAATATAATTTTCTTATGATTTCTATAAATAAATCTGTTATAAAATTCACTTTTAGTAATATTTACAATAATGAATTACTTAAATTCTTAACTTAAATTTAGTTTTAATAATAATACAATAAAACTCAAGAAAAACAATTCCTTTAAAATTATTTGCAAAATTAAAATAAAAATAATTATTATAAAAAAAAATAAGTGATGTAAAATGGATAATAATAATAATATAATGAAGATATATAGAAAAATTAACTTAATTTTATTATTAGAAAAATAAAAATAATATAGTAATAAAAAATACTTCCAGTAATAAAAAAGTTTGTAAAAATAATTCTTATATAATTTAAGTTTAAATATAATTATAAATAAACCTCACAAACTCATCTATAATATATTAATTAAATATATAACTATTAAAAAGAGAAAAATAAAAAGTAAATTTAAAATAAAATTTATATAAAAACGATATTTTTTAAAAATTTATAAATTTATAATTTAATTTAAATTGTAATAATAATAAATAAAAAATAATTTTAGAAACGAACACTTCATCTGAATATATATTTTAAATTAAAGTAATAATAAATAAGAAGTCACTTTAAAAACGAGCACTTCTATAAAAATTAATTAAATTGATAATTTAGATTAAATATCGTAATAAATAATAAACCATTATTCAAAGAAATATATAAGTTTAATAAGAAATTACTATAAAGAAGATTAAATTATAATAATATAGAAAAAATGATCACTTCATTAAAAATTTACAATTTAATTAAGTTATAATAATATTCATATAATTACTTTAAAACGATCACTTCGTTTTAAAACTATTAAACATACAATTTAAAATTTTTAAGTATGATAATTCTAAATCACTTAAAAAACAATCACTTTATTTTAGAGTTAATAGAAATAAATAGAAGTAAAAAGTAGATAATAAT
>NW_026973175.1:0-36336 GCF_036711695.1 Zophobas morio | reverse complement strand
GTGGTTTAACAAAATAGTTTCAGTGAAAAACCAGTAAATTAATAACTTTGTTTAATAAATGTATTTATTTAATTTTTTGCTTTTACCTAACGATATATAGAGACAACATAAGTATGCAAAAGCGAGTTTCCTTTGGTAATTTTTATCTTCTTACCACTTTTCCATCCCCTTTTACCTTTTAATAAAATTGACTCTGTTCTTCTTGTCTAAAGTCTAACAGGTGTAACTCCGACGTAATGGGTTTGAGAGTTGTGAAGTGAGAATCAAACTAACGACCTTAAATTTGCAAGTCAACGCTTTTAACCGCTAATTTATTACATTAACTCTCAGTCCCGGTATGATCACTTTAAGTAATTAACCTGTTAAAGTCCAAGCGAGGGCTTACAGGGCTTCTTTTCAGGTGAAATATTGACGATTAGTAACTGCTTAATATTTAAATCAAATTATGATATGGAAAATTTAATAAATAGACTGATAAGTTTAAATAAAAAAAATTCTTCTTATATAGATCAGTTAGTTAAATCAGGCTAATAACTTGTGAGGAGATGAAATACCCGCAATACGTTGTGCATTCCAGGCGGGTAGCTTTACCCTCGAGAATGCTACGATCAATCCAAGCTGACACAGACAATCAAATTTAGGTTCTCAAAATCATAAATGTCAGTTTCTTTTTTTTTTGGTAATAGGGGCAGAAAGGATCCCACATTCAAATAACCGGAGAGGCCTGGCCTGCACTTTTGGGGCCCGTACTCTAGGGAACCTCGGGTCTCCATTAACTCACTTCCTCAGGACGGCCAAGTTCACTCTTTGAGGGATGTACACGCTGGTAAAGGGGGGTGAGATTAAACGGTATAAATTTCCTCCGAGTACTGATCGTAGTGCGCCGATATTAAATAAAAACGTTGGGCTAGAAGGTGAGATCAAGTTGGCGGCAATGATTATCGGTTACCACAGTTGCTAAGGCCTTGGTGTTTGGGAACACTTCTCCAAATAGTGTTTTTAAGTAGTTTCCTACCACATCTCAAAATAAACTAAGCCAAGAAAATTTATTTATAAATATTGCACTTGTATTATTGCTTAAATTTTAAAGTAGATAAATGCCTCCTTAAAATAGTTTTTTTACTTCCCTAGTATAATCCAGAAAATTATAAAATTTTAAAGTGAAGAGATTTACTTAACAATTTTTTTTACAACGGCATAGTCCATCGAACAGAGTGAATCTAACAAAAAATGAATAAAGCAAGGAAATAAAATTATTGCTTCTATGTAAGTTCCGCTTCCGTAAAATTTTTAGCGAGCCGAACCAATTGTCGCGGGGAAACGAGTTGAGCGCAAATTAATTTTTAATCAAAATTTTTCTGTACTGAAAGCTCAAAACCAGCCAAGAATAAACAAGCAAATACTTTGTAACCGAATTTCCTCTTTTAATAAGACTTTAACCTATTAAACTATATGAAAAAGAGAAAACTTTACTATAATAACTGATAGTAATATTTAAGCGAGATCGGTCACTACTATAAAATTCCGGGCAGGCAATCAGCACATAATATCATTAAGTAGCCCTTTTATAATTATTAAAAGAGTAGAGAAAGTTATAAAGTTAATATTCAGCTTATAAAAAATATTTGCCTTATAATAAAAAAAAGTGAATATAAAAAAGGTTGATAAAAAATTTTTAAAGATAGGTTAGCAATCAAAAGAGGGAGTTAATGTAGACTAGGAGAGATGCTAAACTTGAAATACCACGGGAACAATTAAAATTAACTAAACTAAGTTAATATAATTTTATCGGTATAGTTAAGAGCGTGCCCTGGGTGCTTTTTACCAAAGGGAGTAAATATGAATTTACTCGTTTACTCAAACCTTTTGAAAGCTTTTTTTTAAACTTTCATGCTTCTAATTCTAGTGAAAACTGCAATAAAATCTGTTTAACAAAGTTGAGATATTCCAATTTGTGCAATAAGATCTAGTTTTGCCTGCTTAAATACTTCCACGTCAGTATTTAATTAAATACCATTAGCTAAAATATCAAAAAAAATATGTATAAGCAGTTATTATAAATAAGTCAACTCAATTTAGTTTATTATTCTATTTTTTCTTTAAGGAATTTAATAAAATTTCCCACAAGATGCAAGCTACCCGTTACAAACACAGAAAGCTCTTCACTCGATTTTTTATTTAATTTATAAATCCACTTTACTGCAGATTCAACGGTAGAAAACGTTAAAACAATTTTAAATTTCCACAATCCCTCGCCCGGCTTATTTTTCTTTAAAAGACTTTCCCAAATTTCTTTATATGTTAACATTATTTTTTCCTGCAAGTTTTTGTTGACAGTAAAATTAATGTTATCTGCTAAATAAGTTAGTTAAGTAATATTTTTATTTCTCTAACTTATATACCTGCATGATTATGTACAATGTTGGAGCAGAATATGATATAATTAAACTTTTTATTTAGGTGTAAATCCAAAAGAGAGCTAACTAAGTTATTGAAATTACGTTCAGGACTGCAGTAAAAAACCAAAATATTTTTCCTGTAAACAAGTCAAGGCTAATAAAATTTTAATTATTTTAAAAAATTAACGAACCCATCAGACCAGTTTTTCTCAATCCACTGAGCGAAAAAATCTATACTTTCCCGAGTGTGTGCTCCGTCTAAGAAAAACTTAACTTTGCCGCTCTTTCTAATAATCCGCTGCACTATATGGTGAATGGTTATGGAACTACGACTAGAGAGTATATACATAAGACAGAGAACTTCGTCCGGGCCAGTAACAACCCTCCAGCCCCTTCTTAGCTGAAACAAAGATCTCAGTCTCTCTACGGCATCCAGGGCAGGGAAGACCACTTTGGTGGGGCGGTTGGGCTTTACAGAGATCGTGCAGTACACCAATGTTAGTGAGTTTCCACAGTTTTATAGTTCCTTGAGCCAAAGTATCTTTTATTACGCCGTTATAGCAAAGATAGTCACCCTTACAGATATGGTTATTTGATATTTTAGCTAATAATAGAAAAATTAGTTATGCTTTATAATTTATTAATAAGTTAGTTTAACAAAATAAATTTCGGTGCTTCAAAAAAAAAGTGCATCACTATTTAACAATGTTAGTCTCCATAAATCTATAACAAAAATGCAGCCACCCAAATTTAAAGATAACTTTAGATAAAATTTTGCTACGCTTTATATATTTTCCCTCTCGACTTTTTAATTTTTATTAGCCCTTTACCTTAGTATTACCGTCTTAGCTAGAAATTCCTAAGGTTTATCTAATTACAAAGCTCTTATGCAATTGTAGTACACTCAACAAACTTTCAATCCCACAAGAAGTTTCTTAATAATAACTCTAAAATAACTTTTATGAGGGTCTGCTGAGAGCCAAGCATCAACCAATGATAAAGCCAAAGCGGCATTCTCCTTTTGGTAGTCACCAAGAATCCCTTTGAAAAGTAGCTTTAACATTTAAAAATTCAAGTTTTTTTAAATAGATGCTCGAGTATTATTATATAAAAGCTTTCTTAAAAGATAATACTACTATTTATTTTTTCAGTACTACGCTAATAAAGAATTAATTTTAATCAGAGTTCACAGCTTACTCAAAATGTTATTAACCAAAATAACCAATCAAACCTAAATTGAACTCCTTTAAACATAAAGGATCGACCGACTTAAAAAGGGGAGCCTATAGTTTAGTAGATAAAAAGCTTTAGAAAACATATGAGAAATGAGTAAAATTATGATAAAAAATTATTTTAACGAACTAATAAATACAAAAGCGATACAAAAAGTTCAAAATTAATGCACATTTTAGTCATAATTATAAGTTAAATAAATTTTTCTAAAAGCAACCAATTTCTGTTGAGACAACTCGTGCAAGACCACCAGCGCCTCTTCTTTCTGCTCCACTGTTAGGCAAGGAACGCCGCCCTATTAAAAAAATTAATAAACTTTATGATCTTCAATTATTTAGAAACTTAGTATAAAAACAAACTGAAAAACAGTTTAACTAATAATAATAATAACAAACGGGAAATTTTAAAGGAAGCAAAAAGAATAGATTTATATATTCCTCTGCGAACTTTTTGTAAATATTTAGTCACCTTTATTATTCCCCCTTTTGCTCGGGCAATGCTAGAAAGATCATCGCCCAAAACGGTCACATGGTCCAAACCTGTGTTAATTCTCTAAATAAAAATTCTCAGACTTTATATAACAACTTGTGAGATTTTGTTAGGTAATAATACTACTATGCAGTAGTGCGTTTTGTGCTGTTCTTTATAAAATAATAATCTATAAAAAAGGAAGTGCTACACGCAGAAGCAACTTTTTACAAATGTATTGATGCACTGTTTATACTTCGCAAATAAATTTCGAGCAATTATAGAGTTCTATTACTCACTTTTACTCTAAACAAAAGCTTAATTAATTCTCTAAAAATTAAAATCAATTACGTATAGCGTAGTAAAGCATATAAGATTTGCTATGAAACAGATAAAAATATCAATAGGGCAAAAAAGATTTGACTTCGAAAAAGTTGACTTTAAAAAAAAATTCATAAGTAGAATTGTAATAAATAATGTTTTTTATAAAGTAGTTATAAAGTGGAGGTTATGAAATGCTGTCGGCAACTTTTAAGTTTTTTGATAAAAAATATTATAAGCTTTAATAATAATATCCTATAAAAAAGTTTAATATTCTTTACATAACGAAAACAAAACACTAATAAATAAGTTATATAAAAGTATAAAAACATTAAGTTCATATATGTTAACATTCTCCTGTTAGTTTATTATAAACTTCAAGCAAAAATAAAAATCTTGAACTTTTTCCTGAGAATCTTTACCAAAGCGAAATAATATCGAAGTAAAGGAGGTACAAATAATACTAATTAAAATAAATCGCAAGACCCAAACGGGTAACTCCACAGACAATCGGGTTCGGAATGACGTTTGTTGCGTCGTATTCACCGCCAATACCAACTTCAACGACTGCGACGTCGATCTCAATATATACTAAAATAAATCAAAAAAAGTTCAAACAACTGCGCTTTACTTTGGCTTCTATAAAAATCTTGAAGGCCATCACCGTTAAAAAACGAAAATAAGAGGGAGCCGAAACCTAATAAAGTCAATACTAAAGTTGATAATGCCGTGCAACTCGCTTTAAACTTTCTTTTCCTTAAGACGATTAAAGCATTTCCAAAACCAGAAAGCAAAGTCATCTCCTACCAAAAAATAGAATATATTAGTGAATTAATCTTGACAATAGTAGGCCTTACGTGATAGACTTTTCCCGTTAACTTTGATACGTTCACGCACCTCTACTAGATGTGGTGAAGTATAAAGACCGGTAGCAAAACTAAATTTTAATTACATAAAATTATAAGTTAAATATATCAGAAGAATCTACACGACGTCAAATATTTATTCTAACATCAATTTCTACTTGTAAAATATATAAATAAAAAGTATTAGCTTTAAAAAAAAAAATTATGATAAAGTTATTTTTATTATCCTTCAGTCCAACTATAATAAAATATCGGTAAATAAAACTATTCTGAATATGATAGAAATAATCATTTTTATAAAAAAAATATAATAGAAAAAAATGTAGAGAGACATACCCAAGTTCTCTTAGTATAGATTCCACAAAAGCACAAGTTGAGCCTTTGCCTTTTGTCCCAGCGACGTGAATAACGTTTAACTTATTTAAATCTTTAAGCTGTTCTTGTTTAAATGAAAAATATCATAACCCTCAACAAAAGGCTAAATAAAAATAAAAATATATATAACCGAAACATTAAGAGCACACAGGCAATCTTCTATATGCTTTAGTGAATTTCTTAGTCTGTAAAGTAGTCATAATTACTATAACATTATAAAATAAAAGAAGGATAAATTCAAAGACACTTTTTAAAATCTTTACAAGTGGCACTTAAATCAGCAAAGTTAGTTTGCAAAGAATTGAGTTGTGTTACAGCCGACTACATTAGTATAAAGTTAATTAATCTACTAATATTATGATAAATAAACTAAAAGACAAAAAAGGAAAAACAGAATACTTGATAAACGATTAAGTCTTCGTTTTTGCCCTCAGAACTATAAGATGAATGAGTCATTGAAATTCGAAATACACGGGAAATTAAGAGACAAAATCTATATTTTAAATATGAAGAGGCTAAATAAGTTCCATTTAGCAGAGTACAAATATAATAAACAGAAGCACCATATTTGAAGAAAAATGTTAATAAATTCTAATTAAATTCTAATATCGAAATTTTTCTTAAGACTTTTATAAATATTAAAATATTATTAAAGAAATATTATATTTTTCATATTTTCATATTACTTTTCCTTAAAACAGAAATTAAAGTTCCAACCAATTCAAATATAGTTTAACGGTTAATAATAAAGGGTTTAATTAAAACTTTAAGAAAAAAAATTAAAATATAGTATTACCTCTTCTTCGTGGAAAAGACTAATAATGGTGTACCCATAACAAAGTAATAAAAAGAGGAGACGCTACCAAAAAACACCTCCACCCAGACCATACATCGCTGGTTGGTCTAGCATATTATAAAACTTGTTTGAAAAGATTGTTATAACTAAGTATTAATAAAGAGCATCTGAAGAAGATAGAAAAAGAAAGAAACGCTACGAAGGAAAAGAAAAATAAACGAAGGAATTTCAAACAGTAGTAGCTTACAAAACCTTTTTTCTTAAAGAATAAACGTCTTCATGTTCACGAATATAAATGCTCACTGATAAACCTCCGAGTCTTAACAAAACTTGTATTTTAAACTTTTGAATCAATAAACGAACAAATTGTAAGCAGCATATAAAAAAATTATGAATTAACATTATAAACATCTTATTATAATAACTTTATTGTAAAGTATACTTTTAAAGTAATTAGTTTTTTTTGGCCTAAAACGATATACAATTTAAAGTACATCAGTATTGTGGGTGTAGCCAAAAAGATATCATTCGCTAAACCATAACATTACCTACTTATTAGGGGAACAAAAGTGGCTTTTACAACAGTGATAAACAGAAAGCAAGCTCAAAGACATTATGAAGTGTAAACTATAAAAGTTAAAGGAGTATTTATAACATTAAGAAAGCATCACCGAATTAAATAACAATCTATAAATAAACAACTCAAAATAATCAGATAATTTATTATTATAAAATTTTATTATTCGCAGCCCTAAATATCGCTTAGCTATGCTTGGAGAAATGCCGTAGATGGTCAATATTGATAAAAAACTTGTTTTTACTAGTGCTTTCTTCTTTTGCACTTTGACATATTTTTGCTGTCGCTGGTACTATGGTTCGTATGAGTCCTTAAAAATTGTGTAAACTGCTGCCGCTGGATTATATCAGCCGCTGCTTTAATTCCGCTGACAAACGAGCCTACAAGAATTAATAAATTACAAGTGATATTTATAAAATTAGACGAAAAAAAATTTACCGGCGCAAGTAGTGCAATATTTTTTTGAAGTATGTTCTCCTAAACAGTATAGAAAAACAAAAAGTCAAGATCACCTGTCATGCATATTTTTTAAATAATACATCGGAGGAAGTTGGCTTTACCAGCAAAGTAAATGATGTCGTCCACACAATCTGCTAATAAATCATATTCTTTTCCTAAAGTAGTAATTTTATATTATTTATAAAGCCCTCCTTAGTAGTAATCATATGCAATTATATAAAGTAAGCAAGAAATGGACCAGAGGATCCGACGGGGATGTACGAATAGGCGCCTTGAACTAATCTATTTTTACCCCAGCGGGTGATTTTATAGCAGAGAGGATCTGGTGCTTCTGGATAGGATCTTCTTAACAACTTAGAAGTTAATTAATCATTAATTTCTATAAATTAAATTTTTTTGTAAAAATGTGTTATTATAATTTATAGTAGTTGCAAAATAAAAAATTAATTTTCTTTATCTTATATAAACAAAAATTTCAGCAGTAAATATTAGTGCTTACAAACATAACTTTTGCCACTACTAGGTGGTCCGCCATCTCTTCATATAAAGCTACATTACTACCAGCGATGATGGCCATCAAGATCGGTAATCCATAGCATTTCACGCAATTCCAAACCATATAGAAATCTCCACGCTCGCTTAACTCCTTTTGGAGAAGACCAAACACGTCGTAATCTTCCTACGGTAACTTAATACCAATTTATAAACTCTAGGCTTAAAAAAAATAACGCACTTCCCAAAATATACTTGAAAATTGCATAACGACTTTATTCAACTGACCAAAGCCTAAACGATCGATGGCTTCTTGCTTCCATTGAGGAAGAGGAGGCTCAAACGTTATAAGCTTGCTCTTCAGGACTCCCAAAGAGACTGTAACTAATACAGAATCTGCAGAAAGTGTTTCGCCGCTTTCTAAAATAACACTCACGGCTTGGAAGTTACTTTCGTAGTTATCATGTTTATTTAATTCCCTTTTATTATTATTATTATTCTTTCTGATGGTCGAGTAATCTACTGGCTTAATAGCTTTATTACT
Source organism: Zophobas morio (assembly GCF_036711695.1). Taxonomy (NCBI): domain Eukaryota; kingdom Metazoa; phylum Arthropoda; class Insecta; order Coleoptera; family Tenebrionidae; genus Zophobas; species Zophobas morio. Next base: position 27,806 of record NW_026973175.1, on the reverse strand, counting down.
GCCAGCTTTTAGCTTATCAAGTCTCTTGGAAATAATTTTAGTAACAACGGAGTTGGTTCGGATATGAAGACCTTTTGCCAGTCCTGTAGGAGTTAAACAAAAAAAAACTTTTATCAGTCCAATATTAATGGTTTAAAAAAGTTATGAAGATCCCTTCGACAATAGCACTGAATCCACTTTTCACCAGTACATGTTCGCCTAAAATATAAAAGATTAAACTCAAATGTTTCAAGTTCTAGAAGAATACTTAAAGCAATTCATAAAAAGCTACGAAACAATATTTCAAAAATCAAGAGAAATATATATAATTATTTAAACCTTCAAATTCGAAAGGATCATCCTGGTTCCAGTGTTTCCAGGAGACCTCCCATTAAAATTTATAAAAAAAAAGATCTACTTCCTAGTAACAGTTATTACGCGGTTCAACGGAGCAGCGCAACCGTATTCTAAATTAGCAATATGCCAGGAAAGCAGCCGAGTGGTGATCCCGCGCGTCGATAGTGATATATTTTTATCCTAAATTTTGTTAATATCAAAAGATCACTAAAGAACTGAAAGAAAATGCAAAAAAGACCGAACAAACAGAAATTTACAATAACTATTTAAGTTAAACAAATACATAGAAAATATTAATTTTGTTATAAAACCATTTTGTTCCTGTTAACTAGAAGGGCGAACTTTTACCAGTAAGAGCAATACTACAAGTCGTTAATTTTATTATTCATTAAAAATTGCTTTACACGTGAAATTAATTTAAAAAAAATAACTAAAAGATAACTATTTAAAGAGCTTTCCACTACTAAAAATAAAGGGGCTTTCTACAAATACAAAAAATTTAAGTTTTTTTTTAGGGGACCACCACTTTGTGAAGGAGTTTTTGGATTAGCAAAGTTTACAAACGCGTGTGTGGTGCTTTTGAATACGGTCAAACTACTAGTCGGAAGTTTTTTTGTTAATAGATTTGGAGTACCGCCAAGATTTCCTCGACGGATGCCTGAAGGGATTTATCAGGGCGCGTGCTTTTACTTTTCTCTTTTCCACTCCTCTCAAGTACTTCTAAATAGATAAAAAAACATTTTAATTAATATAATTAAAAAGTTAAAAAATAACTTTAATGTGTTCTAACTCTATTAGATTCTATTAAAGCAAACAGACCGTTAAAAAGATCCTCTGCAGCTTCATCTTCAGAAGAACTAACCAAATTTCCGTTCACATCAAAGAGCGGGCAGGTCACGCGTAGAACCTCCATAAGATACAATATTAAAAAAGATACAGAAATCATATTCAAAAAGGTTGAAAAGGAATATATACAATTTCAAAAGATCTAAAAATGAAGTAATAGCAAAGCAAAGAAAAACTAAAGATTCGTTACGTTTCATACATTATGACCTAAAAACTTTTCAAAAAAAAAAAAACCTGAAGTGGTATATTAAGTTGTTTGCAAAGAACGGCCATCGGATTTTGTTCTAACTAATGAATTGTATAAAAGCATACAAGTAAACAGCAGCGAGTTAAAAGTAAAAAAGTTTATTTCTTTATTGCAAAAGTTTCAAAGATCTTTATAGTAATGTATAACATTCATAACTATAACTATAAACGGTTAAGCAGTTTTACAAATAAATAAACTTGTCACTAATAAAATCTAAGTACTTAATTTAAAATAGAAATAAAGGAAAATCACACACTATTCAAAGAAGTAATTTAAGAGTATTCAACGCTATTACTCCAGTTATGAGCATCGTGCCAAGATCAACAGGAGCCCCGAAGATTTCACATGAAGACTCAACTCTACCTCCAATTTTCGAGGCGCCCTCCAATAAAAGTACTTCAAAACCAAAAGTTTGAAGCTTTACATCAATTTTTATGTAAAGTTATTAAAAAGTCCACTTAAAGATTAAAATTACTTTAAAAAAAAAATAGTAACGTACATGCCTGCTGGCTACTAAACCGGAAATCCCTGCGCCCACCACAATAACTTTTTTTTCTTAGAAAAAGAGTAAAAAATTATTATAAATTATGATAATATTGATGTAGCGTACTACGGAGACTGCTTCTAGGAACCGATATAACATTTCTTCTTAGGGGAAGGACACCAAAGTTTATGAAACCTTCAATTTCTAAAAATTCAAAAACTTTGGAAGCGAGATCTCTGAAAACAACGGGTATTCCCCTCTTTACATCATTCCATTCCAAACGCTTAATAGTAAGAATTTAAAAACAGAAAAAATTCATAAAAATATTTATAAATCTATATACTTATTAGTAATTATGTATTAAAAAAATAATAATACTAATTTTAAAAGGACGAACCGAGGCAACATTGTGATACCAAAGTCTAATGAGGTGGTTTCTGACGTCTAAATAAAGATCCGTGTGATCTTTATGGTATTTGTAAAAATACGGTTGCAGTATTTCTGTATCCTCCATATCATAAACTGGCAAGCGAGCTTCCACCACGGCCGCTTCTACTTCAGTAAGCTTGGTTTATATTTAAATTGTACTTGACATGTATTAATAATTTATTAAAACAGATGGTGTTGTACAGTAGAATTCTCTGCCTTCGAAACTCTGGTCCTTGAAAACTTTAAATTTTTAAAGTTGAGGTAAACTTGGCTTAGAGCCTCAAGTAGGTCACGCTCAATGGGAGACAAATAGAAGCGATATATACGATTCAAAGAATGGCCTGCACTTGTGGCTAATAATATTTTTAAACAATGGCACTACTTTTAACCAAATTGTGATAAAGTTAACCTGTGGGAGAAAGCCTGATAAATTTGGATATAATTCCGAAGGAGCGAGAATTGTACACCTTAAAAAGATTTTATATAAAGGTCACGGTAACTATAGTTTACACAACTTTGAAAGTGTTAGTTACCTTTTCAATACCGCCATAATGGTTAATAAGGTCGAAAACCAAAAACATATCTTTTTTATTTATAAAGAAAAACAATTACTCCTGTAGTATATTATGCAATAAGTACTCACCCACAGGCCTGCCACCTAATATTGGTTCGTTCCGGGTTTTTTTATGTTGCTTGTATTTTATATAATAAATATTATTAAAGGCAGCCCGTGCATGTAACAAGGCTAAGGGATCAGAAACTCTTTCATATTTCATTCTTATGTCTCTAAACTACTAAATACGAACATGTTAATGCCAGACCTGCAGAAGTTTTGTAAAGTTCAAGATATTTTTATAGTTGAGGGTTACGATTATTTGTTAGGGTTAAATTAGAAGTATTTAAGCCGAAATTAGGTTTCATACACTGGAGATCGTTAAGACCTCTAGACTGGGTTTGACAGATGAGGTAAACTGCGAAATTTGGCCGGCGGCGCTATCGCCGACTGCGCAATGAACTCTAAACATATAATAGGGGTTTGGGATAAAATTATTTTTAAAATATATTTATGAAATTGCTTTAACTCAAGCTAAAAGCTAATGTATGCGCTATTGCCCTGTTGAGAACTCTTAAATTCGGTATTTTCTTTTACGACCCGTTCAACCATCAGGAAATAACATTAGGAAAAAAAATACTCTGACGATTTAATTGGCTCATCTTATTGCCGTTCTTCTGTGGCCTGTGCGCCTCTACTTTTTACTACGGACTTGCATTGAATGTCCAACTTATATTTACATATTTATTACTCTTTTTTTTTTTGCTCAACGCGTACCTAACTTATTAGCTCTATATACCTGCATACCTTTTATATTTATTCTTATTATTTTTATAGGGGTACTTTGTATACCTATATTAATTTCTTTTTGAACGGTTATACTAGGTTCTTCTCCCACAAATACTGCACAACAAATTTTAATTAACTTGTTGGCTGCCAACGCGGCTTTGAGAAGTGAATTAGAATTCTTAAAATCTGAAAAACACCAAAGAGGGACCAAAAGTTATTACAAATACTAATTCTTTTTCTGCGCTACATCTAGACAAACCTGGTTATTAAAAGAGGACATTCTGGTAGATAGTGAACTACACATGAATCACCCTCAAGTAGGTAATAAGAGTATTTATAATAATAAATTCATTGATAGAAGTAATAATCATAGTAGCAAACTCTTAAAAAATAATAACAGCAGTCATAATAGTAACCATGATAATACTAACAGTCATATAAATAAGAAAAAGAAAAATTAGTACTCATAGTTGTATACTAGTAAGAATGATACAAACTTAAAATAGTCTCCTCCACTCCACCTGCCAGAACAACAACCAATTTCCCCACCATGACTGGACAGAATAGAAACAGACAAAACACGTGAATCACCGGAAGAACCACCGACGCGAACAGTGATATCTCCCCCCTCCCCCCCAGTCGTTCTCGTTGACGAGGAAATGTAGTCTGCGTTAGTGGAATTACTGAACGCTCAGCGCGTAAAGGCCCCTCCTACCCTTGATCACCGCGATGGCATCCACCTGTGCCAGCAGAATAGTAGCACTATTACGGGAGCATTCTTGGTAACTCTACTGCTACCAGTTACCCGGGGACAAAACCTTCAAAATCGTTCTCCGAGACCTTTACACCGACCTACCTATGGTCTACCTTAACAACGGCGCTACGTGCTCTGGTATTTTTACCCCTCCGCATTGCATAACGTTCTACAACCCGTTCAAACGGCGAGGACCCCATTAAGCGGCCACTGCCACTGGTTCTTGTACATTTGCCGAAGAAGGAAGGGGCCCGCAGCCTACGCATTTCAAACATTCTGTCATCTGCAAATAAATTTGAACCACTTCGTAAGAGTGACCGCATGGGTTAGTGTTATTACTGCCAGCGCTTCGGCCACATCGCACAGAACTATACCCTCACTCACGCTTTGTCAAGAGTGGGAAAAACTATTTAACAATTCAATGCGTGAAATTACGTGAAATGCCCGCCAGTTCCGCGGTCTGGCGAGGCCCAAACTGCACATTACCGAGGATATTAAAACACCTTAAAAACGTTTTTACGCCCCCCGAAACGTTCAATGACCCACGGAAACGCAATCAGTAACGCCAATGATCTCTTGCAACCATAATAAGGAAAAACCCTCATGTACCGTAATCCTCTCAATAAGGACCTATTGCATCGAATCCTTTTGGCGAGATAATGGCTCCACTCACAACTTCTCTTGAAACATTTCTTCGAGTGTATAGCAACCTGACGCCGCAAATGGTTTTTAAAACCCGTCTATTTCGTCACCTGAAACTCTTGCAGTGGAATGCCAACGGGGTGCGCTGCAGAAAGGATGAACTGCTGCAGCTGTTTCAGAGTGAAGATGTGGATGTCGCGTTATTAAGCGACGCACTTGACAGCGGGCGATCGTCTAGTACTTTGCAACTACACAAAGTACCGTCTTGGCCGTCTTCACACACGCGGCGGTGGAGTAGCTATTCTGGTGCGGTGAAACCTCGAGTGCACCCCCAAACCTAAAAGGCGTGGAGACTGTGGGGGTCTGTCTCAACTGGGTTGACAGGAGACAGCCTGACGTGCTGTACTTCTATAAACCTCCCGGCATTGCGCTTCTTACAAGTGATCTGGATAAAACTGCTACAACGCGGCTTGCCCGTCGTTCTTTGTGACTTTAACTGCAAACACGTTGCTTGGAACAATCGAGTTAAAAATTCGAACTTAACAATTCTTGAGAAATGCGCAGTCCATTCAACATTCGTGCTGGCATCTTAACGTTCGACGCACACGTCAAAAACGGGCACTTCAGACGTTCTCGACATAGCCATTTTAAAGGCATTCAACAGTCCGTATCAATCGCAGAGCGCATGAGTCTCATCGGGCCACCTGCCCGTCTGATTGGAGCTAGGCGAAAGCAAGGCTACAGCAAACCTTTGGACACGGTCATTCACGGATTGGACAAAATTTACAACTCCTGTTGAAGCATCGCTATTCCCCCGCCATCTCCCTCTCCGGCTCCCTTTTATTAGAAGACGCAGTTGATAGTTTTGAGTGCGTACTGACAGTTGTCCATGCTTCCGCGACGAACAGCCGCGAAGTCGCGTATCGCTCTGACCGTCTACCGAATTTGAGGAGCCTTATTTCGTTAACATCTCCGGTTAATACGTCCGACCGCTGCTACGCAAAATTCTCGATGGCAAACTAATTCTAAACCGTTTCACCTACACATTGGAGAGGAACTAACCGCCTTTCTCAATAACCGCTGGGAGGCGAAACTGCACGATGTGCTCGTAGTGGCCGGGGGAGGACACCCATCTTTTTGGTTCTTCGTCAAATGTAATAGAAACCGTGGCCACACACCACCCCCGCCACTTAATAATGGCATGATAGTGGCGGTAAATGACGAAAACAAGGCGAACCTCTTTGCCTGCCGACTAGCTGCAAAGTTCGTATCTCCAACTTCGGCAATCTTTGCGGAACGAAGGCAAGACACCCCGATTGTTTTAGACGGACTTATTCAACTAAGCTCACCTGATGAAATCTCTGGTATGGTTTCTCCTCTTTTAAGACGGAAAGCACTCGGCCCCGATGGTATTACTAACGAAATTCTAAAAAAGCTGCAGTGGGTGGCGAGTAACCGTCTCTCCCGCATTGCAACTTCTGCAATGTCCCTTGGCTCCTTTCCAACGCGATGGAAAACGGTCACTGTTGTGATGCTACCTAGGACTCCGCAAGCTACAACGGCCCAGCAACTATCGCCTCATTAGCCTTCTTTCAGCGGTGGGCAGAACCGTGGAGCTAGCTCTACTGCACAGATTGAAGGAGTTTGTAGAAAAACACAAAGCGCTTCCAGAATTCCAAATTAGAGAAGTCACTCGACGACACAACAACTTTTGCGCTTTTGTTGAGCAGACAACTGGGGACCTCAATATTAAGAAATCCACGGGCGTCTTTTCTCGATTTAAAAAGGCCTTTGACCGCGTATGGCACGAAAGTCTCCTACGCAAACTACGCATTTAGATACTCTGTTAGTCCTCTACGGCATACTTGCGTCGTTTCTACGAGCGCGCACCTTTCGAGTGACAGTTGGGGCTGCGCTGTCGCCATACCGTTAACTGAACAGCTGCTCTCCCGCAAAGCTCTCTGCTCTCGCCCCTACTCTTCGCGCTATACCTGCGAGATATTTTAACTCCTGCGAATCCTCACGTCCGCATTACAATCTATGCAGATGACACTGCAGTTTCCGCATCCTCAATGAGACCCTCCTTACGGCAACACCCAGATTTATTTGGAGGTATCTTCCAAATGATCAGCAATGGAGGGTAAACATCAATGAAACGAAGAGCAAAGCAACCCTCGTCTCAAGAAGATTCATCACGCTACCCCCGCCTCTAACCCTCACGTGTTAAGATTCCATGGGGCTCTCAGATCGAATATTTGGGCGTCGTCATCGATAAGCAGTTAACTTGGAGGCAATACGTAGTGTTCGTTACAACTAAGGCCAAAGCAGCCATTCACGCACCGCAGCTGTGTATCAAAAGCACTATGTGACGAAAAGAGAAGAAAAGTAGGAGAAAGCCTGTAAGACTGACTTTATTTTCCGGGGATTTCTTACATATTTATAGTCTTTTAATTTTTTACAATATTCGGGATTATTCTTAATTTTTTTGAGAGGTTCAAAGCAGCAGCATCGTTGTTCTTTACTTGTTACAATGTCCCTGCGCAATAAACCACGCTTTTATAAAGTATGCGTGCGCCCTATTATGGTCTACGCATCTGTTGCTTGAACATATAATAAACCGATCGATGGATGCATGTATCCACTCGCAGGAAAACAGGCTCCTGCGCCTAATGACCGGCGCGCCTTATTTCGTGCGGAATGTGCGTTACATGACAACCTAGGTTTGGAACGACTTAAAGTCTTTTTCCGAAATGCCACTTCAGTTTCCTTTGTACCTTTTAGTAGCCCTCCAAACCACCAGTGGATCCAAGAATTTACATACAAACCCTGGAAAGGCTCACGCTTCGAAGGCCCCGGAATACGCTTTAAGCGCACAGCTACAGTTTTGTTATACCTTTAACGCATGTAGAAAGTTTATTTTGAGATGACGTGCCGAAAGTGAGTACGATCTAATCCAATATAAATTATTTGCGAGATTATGCAGTCCTGCGCTCGATATTATCGAGCATCTGCACAATTCATTAATAATAAAAAAACCATAAGTTCTTGGTAGTCATAGGATCCCTTTGTGCGTCTGCGTCTATCTGCTAGTCGATTGGTGAAGTGACTATTTCTATCTTGATCTTTATGTATTTATCTTCTTTATATCTTATAATTTGTAATAAATAGATACTTTTTATTTCCCTACAAGCATATATTTTAACAGGTTAACAGTCAAGCTCTCGACTGGGAACTTCATACATTAAACCTTTAAAGGTTGAGCCTAATGGGTCCGACTGGAGTATCCATATTCGCGCTATTGAGGCTATCACTGATATAGAGCGCGATGATAGGAAAAAAAAATTTTACTCTGCATGGCAAGTAATTACCTCAACCATTGACCCCACTTTGGTGGATATAGCCAGGAAAGAGACCGTAGAAACCACTAAATTAAAGCTAAGTTGAACTCATATGCGTGGTGGGCTGCCTTGTTCCAACAAGTTAAATGTGATACGGAAGGAATGCTTCTTCCCTTAGAAGAAGCATTGACCAGTATTAGAAAAAACAAAAAAGCAACAATCAAGATATTAGCTCCTTAATAGATATTAGTTTGGTTGTGCACGCGGAGAGAGCACCAAGACTGCGAGGCAAATAAATGACGGAATGAAACTCACAAGGTTCCTTGCCCTTCCTTTTGAGGAGGTTTGGACCAATTATAAGCTGTTACTGTTAACTGATAAATCACGTGCTCGGACCTCCTGTCTGCCTGGTTGGGTACCGAACGGGGTAGTGAATGTGTCAACCACGTGTTTCTATGTCTGTCCCACAATTTGTAAGTTTTGTATTACTTCTTAGAAGGTATAAATACCTTTCCTCTAAGGAAAATAAATTTATTTGCACTCCCCCCTCTTCACTTTCATAAGCGGGCCGTTATATTAAACAGAAATTATTTAACTGACAGACTGAATCTATCTGACGTAGTTGAGGCTGCGATTACAATGTATCCCAAGCAAATACAGCCGGGACAGCACTAAGTATGAATAAGCTTTCCATTACACTGAAAAAAAAATTTCTTAACAAGAATCAAATCAGAAGGCTAATTCATGTAAGCCGCGTGTGGTAAACCCAATCATAGTGAAAAGGTCTGCAACTATTGTTAAAGAAATAGTCACAACTTTAAGAAAGTTGGAAAAAAAAGAAAACAAGAGTTTGAAAGTACTTATAAATGAGGTATCGAGTCAGTTTATTACCAAGATAGGGAAATAGACACCAAACCTGAACACTCGATGTCTAGTGATCGGAGCGAATTTTGCTTTGGGGCCAGCTTCTACGTTTTCAACAATAAAAAAAAAGTATATTAAACCTTAGAGATAAATGGGTCACTAGAAGTTCAGGGTACTGGCTTTTACTTAAATGGAAATGTACTGCACATACCGGAAGTTTCGGAAAATTAGGTCAGTGTTGGCTTAATAAGTGATAGGGATAATGTCGTAGTTTTAGACTCTGAAGGAGCATGCGTTTTATTATCCCCAAGAGAGGACAAAGCTTTGACCCCTTTTTTGACGGCTAACATAGACATTAGTTGTTGTTATTATTTTAAACGCGAATCATGCTATGAGATCACTACACGAATGGCATGATATTTTGGGTTATATTAAATCGACAAATAACTATAACTTGAGTATTGCCTTTGAAAGCCTGCACTGTGATGTAAGCGCCGATATGAACTTATTAAAAAAACCTGTGAAAAGAACAAAAAACCGACCCTATGATTTCTTTAAGTCCTGGATTCATTAGATTTGGACCTTCACCAACCTAGGCCAAAATCTTTAGGGGACAGTTTATGGATTAACAATTGTTGGCAAAAGCACAAAGTTCATTGGTCTATGCCCACTTACTCCGAAGGTAAGCTTCCCATATAATTCTCTAATTTTTTTTAGACAAAACATTTTACTACGGGTACGAAGTTGAGTATACACTCGGGAAGCGGAGCTGAGTTTAATATATCCTATTTATAGACATATGCTACGAGCGTACGATTTCACAATCCTCTTACTGAACGCTATAAAGGCATACTTTAAGAGATGACCGAAGCTACGCAGCGTTCATTATTAACGTTTTTCAGGAAGTTGGGAAAAATGAAAGCGAAATTGATAACCTTGATACCTTCGGTTCACTTGCTTACTATAGATGAAAACAAGCTGGTAAATGACCCCGAATTCAAAAGAAGGAATTTTGCTTAGACCCACTTTAGACTCCTGAGGCGGGTGCATAAAGATCTATGATTTAGCTTCTCGAATAGTCGTTAAATCCAGAAATTATATAATCGAGTCTAACAGGTTAAATAAGTAAAACCGTCATACCGGGCTCAAGAGTTACCGACGTAGCTCAGCGGTTAAGAGCTTTGACGCCCATACTCAAGCTGGTGGATTCGATTCCCACCGATGCGATTCTCTTTTTTAGTTTTTGTTGGCTTCTCGTATTTAACCTCGCTTTTAAAAATTCTAATAGAGTGGGTTACAACGGAATTTTGATCGAAGCCCTCGACTCCTAACCACTCAGAGTCAAAGCGAGAGATGCTGCTTACAATTGCAAAAGGCACTGTATGGCACAAAACAAGCAGGATTGCTTTGATTTAGAAATTTTGTGTCGAAAGCCAAAGAAAATTGAAGTCAGAACCATAAGTATTTGTAAACGTAAGCGTAAAATTTAAAGCAATTATGCTTACTGTGTTGTCGATTTTAACGTTTTTTTTTTTAGTAACATACAGAAGGTTCGTTGGATACTGATTTTAAAGGAAGTTTCCACAAGCTCATGGACTGAAATGTATTTTAAAAATGCTCTCCCAGTGTTTTCGAGTAGACCAAATATATTATATCAAAAAAAAAGATTTTTAATTGACAATGAGATGGAAGATTGCAAAACCCAAAAATATCCACTAAACGATGAGCATGTTGACCTCAAGGAGAACGTTACCTTTGACTGCCCTTATCAGGAACTAATAGGTCCTTACAGTTTCCAGCGTGCTGTACGAGATCCGATATTCAAACAGTCATCAACAAACTCTCAATACCCATGAATACCTAGGTGAGAAGTAATGAAAGGTAGCAAAATCAATAATAAAATAACTAAATTCGAGAATAAATTTTCGCCTTAACGCTATAGAGGGGGATAAACTCATGGTTGATATTTATTCCGATGCGATTTATGGGTCTGGACACGATCGACAATCTAGTCCAGAATTTTTATACTTAAAAAATTTATAATCTTCCCGTGGTCTGCGAATCTAAACACAAGAAATTATTGCGACATCTTCAGCGGAAGCTTGGTATATCTCGTTAGTCGCCACTGTTAAATATGTTGTATGGATCAAAACTATTTCAGGTGAACTTGGGTTTATAATTGAGTACACCTTGATGATTAAGGTAGATGATCAACCTTTGATTCACCTGGTTCCTAACAGATGTGGCACTATAACTTCACGCCATATAGATATTGGATATCAGTTTATTAGAGATAAAATTGAGAAAAATGGTTATTAAACTAGAATAATGTTCAACAACTGAAATGTTAGCGGATATCCTTTCTAAATGTTTGGTGAGTAAACCATTTATTATAAAATGATTGTAAGTAGTGTCATTTTGACAGAGTCCCATTATGCGAATATAACAACCCAACTATAACTAATTTACATGACACAGCACAACGGTTACCATGGACCAAATACAAATTTTTTTAAAATTGAAATTATTTCTCGGTTAGATCCCAGTTCCAGGAAGTGGCTAATCCTAAATTGAAGCGTAAAAGGCAGTTTACAGTTTAGAAGCGTAATATGCTCTTGTTATTCAGGAAATCCCTTAGTGCTTCTACACTGATCTTCTAGTCGATTGGCGAAGTAGACTATTTTCTATCGTTACCTTTATACATATACATTCTTTATATTTTATAGTTATTTATATAATATGTTAGAGGGCCCCTCCCTTTCTGGTGAGGGGCTCATAGTCGGGGAGGCCTGGCTAGCAGTGGTACTGACTGGTGTCTCCACGGGAACTCGGGTCTTGCGCCTAAGGCCGCCTCTGTCGGCGCTGGTTTTTAGCGGTTTAACGGTTTTCCACCACACTGGGTAGTATGGCAATCCGAGCCCGATATTTTCCCCTTTTTCAGTTCTTCGGACAGTCATTTTAGCTCTCTAAAGTGCGTACACTGATGGGCACTCGTGTTCCAACCCTTGCAGAAGAGGGGATTAACCCAATTTATATTTTTGTTAAGCTTTACATTGTAGAGATTATCAAACGTTATTTATTTGTATTTATATACTACTTTCTAAGAAGCTTTTAGGATTTTGTTGGAGGTCTTACTTTAGGTATAACGAGCAACATACGACCACTCTCCTTGAGTTTAGTAGCGTAGCAGGGCGTGCTTTAATAATGTAGCATAAACCAAAAAAAAGTTGGGGGGCCAAGATTGTAAAAAGTAAACTTCTAGCCTTTTTTATTAAAAAAATTTTTAGCTTGCATTTATTTTTATAAATAAAAAATTTAAAATATTGTTTTAGTATTTTATAATTGGATAAAAAAAGGTAATATAAAATTAATTTGACGAGATGATCCACTTTACCGCGCGCAGGAAAAATTGGTCCTACCGGATCTTAGGGACTACAACCTTTTATAAAGGTTATGACTACTTAGATTACAATTATTTTTCGGGAGAATAACTTAAAAAGTACTGTCGGATTATTTTTTATTAAAATATAATCATTACCGGTGGTGCTCGTTTTTTTTTTGCCTATTGTCAATAGCCTTGAAGTCCTAAAAATTAAAAAATTGTTTTCTTTGGTTTTTATGACTGAACTTAAAAAATCTAAAATTTTAACAATGTTAACTGCGTTGAATTCGGTGAAGTTGTTAAAGTCCTCTTTTGAGAGGAACTACTTGTGGTTATAAAAAATTGTTAACGTTGACTGGTCAATTTGGTAGTATGTATGGGTTAAAAAGTAATTACTCGTAGAATAGAATAAAGTACAAACTGTAAAACCATTCAAATAATAATGTGAATTACATAAATTTAACAAAATATAGCTTACAGAGTTAATTAATAAAAAGTTGCTGACGCATTTAAAGTAAGGCCCCTAAAGATGTTACGAATTCAAGCTATTAAAATAACCAGCGATCATGGCGTCCTGATAAACTTAGTTAAACCAACCTTATGGCAATTAATAACTGCAAGGATAAAGGCCTATTGATATTATTGATAGAAATTCAAGTAGTTAAACTTAAGGAATTTATCTTATTATCTTATCGACTTGCATACAAGATGAAAGCTCATTAAAAATAAAGAAAACCGTTTTAGAAGTCAATTTCAGTTATAGCTTTATCGTTAATTTACGTATTCTGTAAGAGTAGAGGCCTCTGAAGAGATAAGTTGTTAAAGTGCTATCACTGTAATTTAAAATAGCTTAGTCCAAAATTTTGGCTCAAGCTGATACTTAGTTTAAAAGGCCTATCCTAGGAATTGTTTCTTTCCTGGGAAATGAAATGTATATTCTTTTCAATCGGATTTGAAAATCTCTAGATTTGGTTTCATTAATAGATAGGAAACTCACCTCAAAAGAAAAAAAGTAATTTTGTAAGATATTGAGTTATCACTTCAATTTTTTTAGGTGAAGTGCGGCCCCACTATCAAAAAAAAATTAATTATATTTCTGTTTAGTATAACATATGTGCTACAGTTCATTTAATGTGACGAGTAAAACACCCGGCGAGAACTATATACTTTCATAGTACGTGTTAATTCTTGCTCTCAGTACGCGTAGTATAATATATATTAACTATAGCGCCTACGCCAATGAAGTGGAAGTAAAACAGAAGCAGAAACAGGTATTGAATTGCTTAACGTCTATACCCGTATAGCAAAAGTAAGGTTAAGGCGCCGTTATACAAGTATTTATACGCTAATTTAAAAAGCATTAGATGAATCATCTGGTTTTTATGTAACCGTTATTAGCTATAATTATCACGAGATGAGCATAGGCTCCCCACGACACACCTGCGTCTCGTAATTATAAAAATGTTCGAAATTGTAAGCTTGATTAAAAAAGAATAAGGCCCCATATAATGATATCAAATTACGTACCATCATACCAAACAATAACACGTTCACACTTTTTAAAAGTATATATAAAAGCCCTACTAAAAGATTCGAGGCCCCTTCGTTGGTTCTGGTCCTCGGGGTGTGCGGTGGGTGGGTCTCTCATCTATAGTTTATACCTCGCGTTAGTCGTTGAGGCAAAGTTTATTAAAGGTGTAGAGTGAGCACAACACTCGACATTGGTGTGAAGCATTTTTAACTCTAATAATGTAAAACGAATTAGCACTACAGCTATGGTATTTAACCTTGTTTAAATTGTAGAATTTAGTTGCTAGCTGTTAAATTAATTTATTAGTATATTTTTAGGTCTACTAAGGTTGAAGTAGTAACTAATGACATGTACTAGCCCCTCGCTACTTGGAATGACTGCAGTAAACAAACACACTTAGATGTGCATGAAGTGGAATTTGTAAGATTAGGGCCTAAGCTCTAATGATTAGATGGCTGGACACACTAATTATCTTTTAGCGGAGGAACTCACGAAAAATGAGGTTGTTCCCGTCGACTGCCATTTAAAGTTTGTGGTTTTAATACAAGTTCATTAACATAAGAATTGCAATTATTTTGAACAAATAGTATAATATTACAAAGGATTACTCGTAACCCCAATTAGTATAAATGGGTAGGCTATTTGCGTTAGTGGGCTCTAAAAGTATTGACTTGATCGAGCATCAGGAGAAGCTATTAATAAATAAATGAGAATCGAAGCCCGCATAGTTTCCCCCCGGACACTGGCATTACACTAGTCGAAGTAATCAGCTAGCATGTAATCGATTTAGAAGGTCCCTTCTATCGTCCAATATAATCAAATATCCACACATAAGAGCTTGTGAAATTTGAAGACCAAATTTTTTAAAAAAAAACCAACTAATGACTTCAAATATTAAAGTTATGGTTCGGTATGTTTTTATTGTTCAAATAAAAGTTTTTTTTATAGAGCACTAAAATAGATTCCGCCCTTTAAACAATTCGGAAATAAACTCTAATAAAAATCTGTGCGTTCACTTTGTAGATAATACCACCGTACTACTAAAAGTCATCCTTATGTAAAGTTGTTATTTTTATTTAACTTATCTACCTGTTCTAAAGGATAATTCCACGCCTTTCATCTTTGATCACATTTTTGCATCTCATTCTACACAGTCGGAGGTGTTTGATAAAGCGGCCAAAAACGTTGTAGAAGGTCGTTAGAGATTTATGTTTTGCATTATATTTATTAATGCCACAATATATATGAACCCAGTAGATATACTAGCGGGCTATAATGGTTAATGACCTCTTTATTAATTTCTACTTTATAATTATTTCTTAATTTCAGGGACAGTATTCGCTTATGGTACGCTTTCTTACTTCGTTGGTTGTTTTTTTATATCCGTTTATTTTGTTAACTTAATAATCATTTGCAGGACAGACCTCAAGTGGAAAGTCTTTTACTATGTTTGTACGTGAAAGTTTCGCCTGTTTTTATATTTTCCTGCATAGCCACTTTACTACTTCACTTTTTACTCCTATCTTATATTAACAGGGATCTAATATTGAAGATTACAACTATAGAGGTGTTATTCCCAGAGTTTTAGAAAATGTATTTACCTATATGGAGTACGCGCCGGTTTCGTTGGAGTTTTCTGTCAAATTTTCTTTTATAGAAATTTACTTAGAAAAAATTAGAGACTTACTGGACAGTACACGTTTTTCTTTTAGTCACTTTTTTTTTGTTTCTCTTCTTTGTTTCTTTTTATTTTGTTAAACTGCTTTTTTACCCTCTACAAATTTCCGCTTAAACTAATGAAGTCGAGAAAACTAACTTATCGGTGCACGAGAATAGCGAAAAAGGTGTTTATATAAAAGATGCCACTGAATTATATGTCAGTTCGGTCTCCGAGGTCATGGCTCTAATTAAAAAGGGCCTGGCTAACCGTAAATCTTCTCCCACAAGTAAGTTTGGAGTTCTTTGTCTCTCTCTCTGAGCACTTGCGACTCTTTCAAAAGGAATGAATATAAGTAGCAGTCGCAGCCACTCTGTATTATTGATAACGGTATCCCAGAAGGATGCCGAACAGGGTTCTACCAAAGTAGGTCGGCTGTCTTTGGTAGATCTTGCGGGTTCAGAGAAGGTGACTTCCTTTACAAGCCCCTTATATGATGTTTTAAAATCTTTTTGTAGGTTAGTAAATCAGAGGCGCAGGGTCTTTCACTTGAAGAGGTAAAGGCTATTAACAAGTCTCTTTCGACTCTCGGGCTGGTGATCTACCATCTCACAGACGATAAGGTGACGCGTCTTTACAAGTGGGTCTGTGCCTATTATAGCCCACTTTTTTAGTCTGTTCACGTGCCTTATCGGGATAGCAAGCTGACCAGAATATTACAGGAAAGTTTAGGCGGTAATGCCCGTACCACCATCCTCATCACCTGCTCCCCTTCTATCGACAATGCGTGCGAGACATCCTCCTCTTTGCGTTTCGGCAGCAGGCACAACTATATGAGAGCCGCTATCATTTTAGCTTGGTGTTACTATATTGGTATCAGAGCTAAGAAAATAAGGAATACAGCTAAAGTGAATAAACTTCTCACCAAATTTGAACTCACAAAACTGCTTGTCTCTGCAAAAGAGGAAATACGCATCCTGCAACGCGAACTGGAGTCCCTCAAAGCTGGTCACTTTTGTTTATTAGACTATTATCGGTGTGTTTTAGAGTTTGACGTTGAGCGTGCGGAGCAGAACGCCCTTCTTCCCCGCGGTCCAGCGAGAGAGACTTTTTAGAACTCACCGGAGAGGGCGCTCTCAGCGAAAGAGTTCGCTATCCTTTTTACTGGTCGGAGGCTAAATAACCCCACTTTATTATATCTGGCAGCTCAGCAATACACTGGAGGATTCTGTTGAAAATTACAAAGCGGTCACCGTTCCACTGTATATTATTCAATGGGACTCGCTTACCACCGGCCTTTTAGAAAACTGTGGAACTTAATAAACGGGTGGAAGAACTTTGTTGCTATAAAACTTCCGCCGATGAAAAAGTAGAGGGGCTCTGCATTACTGTTCAGAAGCTTCTTGAAAGAGATAAGCCCCCTAAAACCATTTTGAGCGCTAGTAAGGTTCCTCGGAGGGGGGGGGGGCTTTTTCTTACTTTTTCGATAACTGGTTAGCCTAATACTGAGTACTTGACAGAAATATATAGAGAAACTGAAAAGAAAACATTTACTGGAAATAAAAGCTCTGGTTGCTAACCAAAGGTGTGAGCACGCGGTTTTTAAATTGCTTTTTCGCCTTCTCTAGGAAGAGGAACACAGTAAAGCTCTTTGTAAACTCAATCGGGAAAATCAGGATTTGCGAGGTCTGCAAAGGCTTCTTACACCCTCTATATTTGCTCTTAAATATCGCACAGCAAAAGTAGAGTGGCAACAAGATACTATATATTCCCTGGAAAGCGAAAATTCGAAACTGTTGGGTTATTTTGCTGTGTGGGTTCTCGTCCTTTTGTTTCCCCTACTTATTTATTTTAACAGAGCAACTTTTTCATGAATCCTGCAAAGATGGAGCACTCCGTCATATTGAAGTTTGTGGGAACTTCTAATAGTAACTATATTGTACATAAGGTATGTTTTTGTAACGCCATCCAGGAGACCTTTGAGAAGCTGGTTTGTGAAAAGGAGCGCATTGAACTTGTTGCTAGTGAGCTCAGATGCCAACTTGAAGAAGTTACTCCGCTTTTTGCACTCCTCCAATCTTGTTATTACTTTTTTCTCTTGCAGTCAAGAGGAGAGCTCAACAGTAAGGTAGAGTTCACTAAGCGTCTTCTGATGCAGCGTCGTGAGGTAGGAAAAACTATTCGAAAGCTCACTCGGGTCATTGAGAAGGTTTTTCTAGCTTTATACTTATCTGGTTGCTCTCCCTTGCCCATTTTTGGTTTTATGCTTCTCTGCTAGCTAGTAGAACAGAACGCGCAGCTCAAGTTTTACCATTTCGTTGCTGAGAAGAGACTAGTTCAAAAGGTCTCCCGGATAACTAACCTTGAGAAACGCCTCGTGGGCCTCGGCCAGCAGCGCATTCGGGAGGAACTGGAGTACAAGTTACTTGCTTCGCGGTCCAGATTTTTCCATGCTTTCCTTGTCGCTTTACTTCAAAACCATCGCCTTTAAAGACATTCTAAAGTGCTTGAGTCTGGGCACTCTAGTCAAGGCCTCGCTGATGAGACTCGGGAACAAAAAATCGCTAAAATTATAAGGGGGGCTGGCCGCTTGGTTGAAGAGTACATTTAATTTTACAATAACATTCCTGTTTTGTATGAAATTTCTTCGTGTTATATAATAAATTAGGTCAGTTCCATCGTCTCCGAGTCAGTTCTGGAGTAAAAAAAATTTTATTTAGCTAATAAACCGCGAGCTGAGTAGAATTTATCTTGCTAAAAAAAGTTGAGGCGAGATAGTCTATTAAGCTAAGAGTATCCTGAACTTTAATTAATAAAATTTCTTAATACATCCATTAATAACAAAAAAGCTAAAAACACGCAATTTTTTTGATGGATGACCTTTAGTATGTATTGGGTATCTTTGAGCACACTCATCACTTAATTTATGCAGTAATAATTTTTAATTTGTGCAAAAGAGCAAAAAGCATATAAAATTGTGCTTAAAGCACATAATAAAAACACAGTGTTATTCAAAATTGTGTGAAAGCCCTTTGCTCATTAGCAATTTAGAAGAGCTCCCACTCGTTGGTAAGCAACTATGACTGCTCGTCGAATAGACATAGAGTTGCGTGCCGTTGCTCTCAAAGTACGGCGCACTTATCTGCAGTCGCAATAGTTTGTTTTCTGTACTTGCAGTACCACCATAATTGTTGGTGCACTTAATGACCAAGCATATGGGGGAGTCCTATTAATAATGGTACGTACACCTATAACTGTCGTTTATTGCGCGGGGGGCTTACTTTTATAACGAATTAGAAGGTTGTGTGAATATTTATAAATCATTTCTGATAGACCAAATATTACTAGTGAGGATGCATAGAATGTGGTTGTGTGTAATTATCTATTCAGGTCCCGAAAAATAGTTTTCCATGCTAACGCACCAAATAATATAGAACTTGTGTTGTATTGAAATTAATCTATTTTGAGGCAGATAGAACTATTAGCGGCATATTGAAGGAATTATACGCGGGCAGTACAATATATCCTCGTGTTTGCAGATACGTAAGAATACAGGTCTTATCCTTATTATAACAACAACAGCAGATACTATCAAATAAGGAAATTATTTCCCTCTTTGACTTTACCTTTTTTGGAGGTTGTGTTACTCTTTAAAAATTTTATTACTACTAGTACTTTCTTTTTTATTTAAGAACGATAAACAAACCTAGGTGCTTTTATTAGAAAGGTGTATCGTGTAATCTCCTAATTTTCAAGTAAGTAAATTCCTTTAAATTTCACTTCTTCTACTAAAGCTGCAGCCTTTGTATAATTTATAAGCTTACTATAAAAGCAATAGTGATTAAGTTAATTTAAAATAAAGAAATTAGTGTTTATAACGTCTTTTTAACCATTATAAGGCGAAAGCTAATTTAAATTATAAAAATAAATTACGTAGAACTATTTAATAAAATTGCTATTACTACAATTCTATTATATCTATAAGGATATGTTGACTTCTTGCCTTTTAATTTCTATTATCCGCGTTCTCTTGCTTGCAATACTAAATGTGAGAGCAGAAAGTTTTAATTTTTCAAATATGACTGAAGCCTATTTGAGTAAAAAAGGTTTTAAAACTTATTAATTTTTTAATGTTAGTTGCTTGTTAATAGGTTTTTTTATAAAGGAGGGCGCTACGACATAGAAGGATTACTTATAAGCAAAGACGACCCCCCTATCGGTAGCTGTAATTTTGTTAAATTTACATTAATTTTTAAGCGCTAAAAAACGTGTTACATTTAAGATACTTATAATGCCTTATAAGCAATTTCTTTGATTAAAGAGAAAATATCTTTATCTATGAACAGATATCTAACTATTGTATTTACCTTAAACACCTAAGTAAATTTACCCTTCCATCCACAAATTATAATACATGCCTATGAACTTAAAAGTGAATGACTACTGCTTACATACATACTTATACACAGAGGAAACAAATGTTAACGTAGATGCCAAGCTACCTTTGGTTGGAGTCAACGTTTCTCTTGCGATTAACAAAACTAATGATACTTTAACAGTTGAAGTGCCTAAACCTGTAATTCCTGTCATCGAAGGTGTGTTAACCTTTATAAGAAGTGTATTTTGAAGTAAAGAAGACATAATATTATGTTTGCTCTCTTTTATATAATATTATTAGGGGTTTGGGAAAGTGGTGTGGAGGTAGGATTAGAGAATGAGGAGGACGATTTAATCGATTGGAGCGAGTTTACTTTACCCGTCTTTAATCCTTCAGTATCAGCATCAGCAACAATATGTCCTTCTTTTACACCTTTGCCTGATCCTTCATTAGAAGTTGCAGTAGGATATGAAAGTATGTTTTCATTTTAGATGATGTATACGTAAAATTTTATTATTTTAATTAACGCTTACAAAATTTTTTAGAAAATTTATTAACTTTGCTCAATAACTTTTGGCAAATAATTGCAAAAGGTTAAACTTTTTTTACTTTGGCTAACTATAGTTGAAAATATTTTAAATTCCCCTTAATGTCGGTTTTAGGGATCTTTTACAAATTTGGTGATTTCGAGCTAGAAGTCCCCTGCAAGTCTTATTGGAAAAAGCCATGCAAAAAAATATATGGCGTATGCACCAGGCAGTACATAAAACTGAATCCGCTCTTACTTACTGAATGGGACACGATAAAATTGTCATTATCGGGGAAATTCTCTTTCAACGAAGCTGGTAAGTAATAAATTATTTTTATAAAAAATTATAGCTAATTAATAGGGTAACATAACCCCCTTTAACCTCTATAAAAGTTCAAAACTCAGTATGTCCTAAACTTCCCGGAGGGCTGTTTACTTATAAGACAGCAGCCAGTAGTCTGCTTTCAATCCATAACAGTCAGCCCTTTAAGATACGCTATGATTCAGCCTCCGTGTTTGCAAACTGTGAAAATAGCTTAATTTCAAAGCTTGTAAAAGTGGCTACCATAGGTTTCTTATATTCTTAACTTAAGAATATATTTCAATATGATAGTTCCTTCGATAAACTAATTCCTCGAACAGGTTCTTTTACTTGTGAGTTTAACTTTCGCATTCAGCTTTCCGTAGCAGGTTGCTTAACTGTTTGTGATCCTGTTTCTAAGAAAGGTAAACTCTTTATATATAAAGCTTTAAAATTATGTTTTAGTATTAAGTCTAAAATGGTTTTATGTGCAAATTATATCAGTGACAACTACCTTATTTATAAGGCTAAGAGTTTGCAATCGGTAAGTTATTAAACAAAAATTTTCTATATAGAAAAGAAAGAACTAATTTTGATAATTTTGTTAAGTTATTCTGGTGAGCAAAAAAAGGATGTAAACAGTTTTACCAAATTAGTTACCACCGTAACTTACGCCAGCCGCCAATTTAATAGTGATAATAATATATATACATATATTGAAAACAACTTTGTGCACAGCGGTTTTATCTAGTCTTAAAATTGGAGATATGGTGGAAAATCTGACTCATATGAGTATCAACTGCAATTTTAAAAAGTTATCACTAGCTAAAGAGTTAGAAAAGGCAATAAAGACAAGTTTGAAGAGAGTAGTCTTTAAAGATATATGGTAAGTTTCCTACGCACCTCTTCTGCTAGCAACCTACCTGTATGCTTAGGAATCTACTTGGCCAAAAGATTGACTTATTTTTAGAAGCAAGACTAAAAAGCAGTTTTGGCACTTTCTATAATTTGAAGGATCCCTTTGCGCTAAGTTGCATTTAGTAAAGTTAAGTATTTGTTTAATTTTTATCCTTTGTATAATAAAATTTTGATCTTTTCGAATCTTTAAAGCAAGAAAAAGTGAATTTTAATTAGTATAATAAAATTTTTTTTTTAATTTCTGCTACTTATTACGGCAAACGAAACCATAGAATTACAAAGTTTAAAGAAAAAACTGTTATCTAAAACATCTTAACTTTAACTAAAAGTTTTCGTAGTAAAAAAATTTTCTCTTCCAAAATGTGTCTTAAAGAAAAGAGTAAATATTAAGCTAATGGGTGCAAATTCTTTTTACCTTAAACGCTTTAACTCACTCTTTAAAAACTATTAAAGACAAATAAGTTGGAGCGGCATATAATAAAACAGTAGTGGCGAGGAATCAAAACAACTTTTATATACATAACCTGTGCCCTTATTAACGTTGACACTATAAACTAGGAGCCGTAATAGTGTTAAATTTTAATCGATATATATATGAGAGGAACTGAATAGAAAGGTCTGGTCCCCTCCGCTATACAGCGAAATATTGTCTATATCAGAATTTTTTTGTTTGCAGGGAAGTTGTGCACGTAACCGCCAGACCATAAAAGTGCGATTGGTACCGACGGGGATCGAACCCGGGACCTTGAGATTACGCGACAATGCTCCTACCACAACTCAAACCCACGGTCGATGAATCACGTGTTTTTTTTAATCTATAGCTCCCCTCTTTGGCTTAGTGTGGTTAGAAAATCCCCAGTCGTTGTTGTACGTAGACATGCAAGTTTTAGCAGTAACTAGTATAACTTTTTAGTAAAGTTTTATGAGCATGTCCACTGAGCACTGTGTATAACCAAATATTAGTTTAACGCCTAGGTTACATATTTATTTATTTTACTAATGATATTTCCTGGTGATTGAACGAGTCATAAAAGAAAACACCGAATTTACGAGCTCTCAACATGGTGATAGCGTACACATTAGCTTTAAGTTTGTGTTAAAGCAATCTTATATATCTATCACATATATAATACCACGCCCGCGGTACTTAATAACAATTATAAGTAATTATAATATTTGTATGTTCTAAGTTAACCTTGAGCATTTATTAATTTTAAGATTTAGATTGAGATTTTATTTAGTTATGGGACGAACTCCTTTAGGTGTCCTAAGACCTTGACGCTATGAAACTGGCAGCTACTACAATAACCATAAATGTGTAGTTATAATGTTAAATTGTTATCGTTCACGGGGCAAAAACTAACATTTTGAGGAAACAAAATAAAAGAGAGGTTGGCTGATGGTCAAAAAAGTCATACTAAAATCGAAACAGGCTTCCTCTCAAGTTAAGTAATGTAGCTTAAGGAGGAAACGCAACCCACCATAAGTAAGAATTTTTTGTTTTATCATATTAAAAAAAAGAGAGGTTATAAAGGAAAATTAGTCCTTCGTACACTTGTTTATAGCGTTTTCAACTATTTAACGCTTTTTTTTATAGGGTTATAAATTAAGTTAAATTATTTAAAGCTAGCTCATATTTATTTGTCGAAAGCAGTAAATTTTACTATTTTAAAAATGATATTTACCATTGATTTAAAACGTCTTGAGAATGAACCTACTTTTCCACCTTGCTAAAGTAACTTAAGAAACTGAAGAACTTGTACAGGTATTCCAAATAGTAAGCTTCCGTTTATCAGCCTATCCTACTTATTTCCCTGATTCACAAACGACGATTTTGGTTTTACTATAAGGCTATGTGACAGAAGAGGATTGACTTTTTGAATTTAATTAATTTTAGCTATATTAAGGATCCCCTTTCTTTCCTTTCCTCTGACTTGCAATAAGTCAAAATCACCTAATCTACATAATGTAATCTTTACCCACTTATTTGCCATAATGATAAGAAATTCAAGACATTGAAAACAATAATGCCTTGTACGTAACATTTAGGAAGAAAAACAAGGGAATAACTTTATATCTATTGTTTCCTAAATAATTAAGCTTACATAAGGTACAAAAATACTTTATTTTATAACTTGAGCATATAATCTATTATTAGAATGTATGGAAACCAAAATCAATTTCATTACTTACATTTTTATAATAATCTGAATTTGTAACTAAGAGTAAATGACATTAACGTTTTAAAATTAGTTAAAATTGGTGTTCAGCTCCTAAAAATGTGTGAGACACAGTTAATAACAGTAGACTGGCGTCGTAAAAACTTCTAAACATATACAAGGGCTTCCCTAATGAGAATTAGGTTATCCAAAGAATCTATGTAGAGATAGATAAGGCTCGTGTAATTTATAATACAAAAACGAAGTACGGCAAACAGAACGCGCAATTGATCACTTATTAAGCAGACTAAACTCTATTTCTACGAGATAACCTATGTCACGCTCCTACCTAAATGTCTTCATGTCTATTGAGGGACACTTTAGATTTAACATCGCAAGTAAATTTTATCTTTAAGCATACTTGCGAGGTCAATTTTTAGAATTTCTAAATAACTTTTAAGAATAACTCCAGTTTTGTTAGTGTCTTCGTCCCTGTCTTTTGCCTTGCAAAGTTATGTCGTGGTGCCTAATTGAAAGTGACCCGGGTAGTCACTCATTAATGAAATTTTTGTATAAAATTCCAATTAAATATAATATCTTTTGCTCTCTTTCAATTCATTACAATAAATTATAGGTGTTTTTACTAAAATTATTAGT
This sequence comes from Zophobas morio, assembly GCF_036711695.1. Classification (NCBI taxonomy): domain Eukaryota; kingdom Metazoa; phylum Arthropoda; class Insecta; order Coleoptera; family Tenebrionidae; genus Zophobas; species Zophobas morio. The sequence goes on along the minus strand of NW_026973175.1, from coordinate 3,012 downwards.
AAACTTGGTTGCACAGGAATTCAGGTTTTAAGTTTTAGTTATTATTAACTTAACTTATTACTATTCATTTTAGCTTAGGTAGAAGAACTTCACAGTTTACAAGATGAAGATCTAGCCGCCTTGTATCCAATTTATGGTCTTATTTTTTTGTTCAAATGGAATCAATGTATTACACCTAACGAGGGTATTTACCCGAACTCTGACAATGAAATTTATTTTGCTCGGCAGGTATATAATTTTAAATATAAAATTATAAATAAGCATTGTTTGTTACTGCCTTATAGGTTATTACAAACGCTTGCGCCACACAAGCAATTCTCTCCGTTTTGTTAAATTCTAAAGATATCGAAATTGGGTCTTTTCTTAGAGAATTTAAAGACTTTACTAAAGATTTCTCCCCAGAGGTTCTTAGAGAGTATTCCGCTTCATTATATAATTTTACTGTATTGTAGTTGAAAGGCACGGCTATTGGGGACGAAAGGATTCGTAGAATTCACAACAGTTTTGCAAGGTCTTTAATCTGTTAAAATTAAGGTTTAATTATTAAACAAAAGGCTTAGGCCAGAATTTATGCTAGTTGAAGGTGTAGAAAGTAGCGGGGCCAAGGAAGCCTCCTTTCACTTTACCGCTTATGTCCCCATCAATGGTAGAACTCTACTTGTTGATTTACATTTCTATATACTTGGTTCTTCAAGGGAGAGTTTTTGAACTAGACGGCCTGAAATCAGGGCCGTACGTTGTAGGAGAGTGCGGAGAAGACTGGACTAAAGTTGCTCGTGAAGCAATTAGCAAAAAAATGGCAAGGTTGGCCTGTAGCGAAATTTTATATGCACCCGCGAGACTATTCTTCTAACTTTTATATACAATAGCTTTTCAATGAAGGAGTTAAGATTTAACTTAATGGCAATCGTTAAAAATCAAAAGGATCAGTTCTCTAAAAAGCTTAGCGAATTACTTAAAAGGGTAGGAGTTGCCGCGACCTTTATAATTTCATTGACCTAAGCAACTACTCGGTGCTGATGTTTAGGAGGCAAAAACCCCTGAGATAGAAGCGGAGATCATAGAACTTCAAAAACGCATAGAACAGGAAGAACACAAAATTGAACGTTATAAAGTACATGACACACACTTCCTTTTTACGTTCTTTAAACCTTCGTGACGCAGAAGGAAAATGAATTGCGACAGCATAATTTTGTGCCCTTTATAATCAAGTTTTTGCAGTGCCTAGTAAAAAAGGGGGAGTTTGGTGCTCTCTTCAAACAAGTAAAAAAATAGATCTAGCCAATTGTTTTCTGTGTTCAACTAGCACAGCATAAAATAAGTAAAAAAATAAAGTAAAACTTTATTAACAAATTGCAAGAAAAACTCGCAACCGCTAATCCCGCCAGTCCTTTTCACGAGGTGGTCTGCTGCAGTGCTCAACTTCATCTCCAACGAACGCTCCGTCTTTTCGGGGGTTCTGCCCTTTGTGGTAGCTCCTCTCTTGAGAATGCCTCGGTTTATATCGGCCGTCTTTTCTAATGGAGGGAGTGGCGGGCTTGTATGCACCACTTGGAAAGCCCTCGTGCTTTGCGACGTAGTAGTCGTCATACTGCTGTTCTTCATACTTTACAGCTCCGAAATGCCGGTACCCATGGCCGTACCCGCTGTTATGCCGGTCATCAACGCCAGTCCTCCGTTCTTGCGTAAGTATTTCCTTACGATAGTGGTCGTCACTCCCCTTGTCCGAAGCTGAGTTATCGTTACTTCCACATCTAGTATTGCGCAAATTATTACTGCGTTGATCGAACTCACGTCTATATTCATCTTTATTTCTAATATACCCTCTTACTTCAACGTCATTGCTGGTTATATACTTATTACGCCTGTATTCGTTAACATGATCCCTTCTACCTTCATTCCAATTAGTTGGACCACGTCCACACGATTCATTGGGGCTGCAAAAGTTTACGTGACTTTTACCCCCACCCCACTTTCTACCATCCTCTTTGCGGTCAGCCTCCGACCGAAACTTTTCACGTGCGTAACCCGAGCGACCTTTTCTACCGTCGTACCAGCTAGAGTCCTCACCTTCTAAGTCGATAGGTGTCATTCTGTCACGACTGCACCCATTGTTATTGCCTTTCTTGTCGTAATTCCAATTTGAGCCGCCTTTTTGAGATGTATAATTAGAGTCATAGTTATATTGCCTAAAACCATTTCCGTCGTTCCAGCGCCTACCGCCATCATTTTCATACTTGTCGCGCCTACGGTCGCTCGGGAGATCCTTTTTATTTTGGTCATAACTAGGGTCCGCACCTTCGCGTCTGTAATTATTAGTATGGCTTCCATCCCAAGTGATCTCATCGGAATCAGGTACAAAAACTGGGCGTCCATACTCACTTGCGCAATCTTTTTCGCTCCTTTCCATATTACAGCTCGAATCATAATGACCTGTCTCTAAAGTGTAATTATTGGGACCGTATTGGGACCCTCGAGCGTTTTTATTGTCGTTCCATTTGTAATCAGCACCGAAGCTAGGTGTAAAGTTGTTGCGTCGGTAACGATCTCGGCAATCCTCCCCGTTGTCGCTCAAGTTGAAAGCGGCATCGTCGTAATTGGGGGGTGTAAACTTACGTTGAAAATTATTACCCGCGCCCTTTTTGTCTATAGTCACCAATCCCGTTATAAGACTTTTTGCCTTCATAATTATTATCGCTATCTACTCGTCCTTCCGAATTATCTTTCGTTATTTGTCTAAGGCTATAGTCACTGGCACCTTTAGCCTTATTCCATTGATCGTCTTCTCTGACGCTGTCCTGCCAAGGCTGGGTCACCCCGGAGACGCCTGCTAAGGTACTATCACCGTTCGCCTCCCAATTTTTGCCGCTAACTTCTCCTCTACGCTTAGAGAAACCCCCGAAGCCGCGAGTCCGGAAGTTTTGGGGTCGCGGCAGTTCATCTACAGTAGGGCTTGAGCTAAACATCTTTTTACTGTTTGAATTGTAAATGCCTCCTTCATTTTGTAGCTTT
>NW_026973174.1:0-39448 GCF_036711695.1 Zophobas morio | reverse complement strand
TAAAATTCTTCAGAAACGTCACTTTTGAAGTATTTTCTTGTACTTTTAAGCCAATCAGATACCCTACGGGCTCGGAAAGTGCAACGAAACCATCAAATTTTAGCTAGAAACTGTATTTTTGTCGATTTTTATTGAATTTGAACTATATTTCAACGTTTTTGATGGTTCTGAGCCACCAAACACACTTAAAGCATGCAGAATCGACTCAGAATAGGAAAAGGAGACGTTTAGGTCAATTTTATGCATTCTGGCGTTCGTAGATACAAGAAAACTGTTAAAATTCTTCAGAAACGTCACTTTTGAAGTGTTTTCTTGTACTTTTAAGCCAATCAGATACCCTACGGGCTCGGAAAGTGCAACGAAACCATCAAATTTTAGCTAGAAACTGTATTTTTGTCGATTTTTATTGAATTTGAACTATATTTCAACGTTTTTTGATGGTTCTGAGCCACCAAACACACTTAAAGCATGCAGAATCGACTCAGAATAGGAAAAGGAGACGTTTAGGTCAATTTTATGCATTCTGGCGTTCGTAGATACAAGAAAACTGTTAAAATTTTTCAGAAACGTCACTTTTGATGTGTTTTCTTGTACTTTTAAGCCAATCAGATACCCTACGGGCTCGGAAAGTGCAACGAAACCATCAAATTTTAGCTAGAAACTGTATTTTTGTCGATTTTTATTGAATTTGAACTATATTTCAACGTTTTTTGATGGTTCTGAGCCACCAAACACACTTAAAGCATGCAGAATCGACTCAGAATAGGAAAAGGAGACGTTTAGGTCAATTTTATGCATTCTGGCGTTCGTAGATACAAGAAAACTGTTAAAATTCTTCAGAAACGTCACTTTTGAAGTGTTTTCTTGTAATTTTAAGCCAATCAGATACCCTACGGGCTCGGAAAGTGCAACGAAACCATCAAATTTTAGCTAGAAACTGTATTTTTGTCGATTTTTATTGAATTTGAACTATATTTCAACGTTTTTTGATGGTTCTGAGCCACCAAACACACTTAAAGCATGCAGAATCGACTCAGAATAGGAAAAGGAGACGTTTAGGTCAATTTTATGCATTCTGGCGTTCGTAGATACAAGGAAACTGTTAAAATTCTTCAGAAACGTCACTTTTGAAGTGTTTTCTTGTACTTTTAAGCCAATCAGATACCCTACGGGCTCGGAAAGTGCAACGAAACCATCAAATTTTAGCTAGAAACTGTATTTTTGTCGATTTTTATTGAATTTGAACTATATTTCAACGTTTTTTGATGGTTCTGAGCCACCAAACACACTTAAAGCATGCAGAATCGACTCAGAATAGGAAAAGGAGACGTTTAGGTCAATTTTATGCATTCTGGCGTTCGTAGATACAAGAAAACTGTTAAAATTCTTCAGAAACGTCACTTTTGAAGTGTTTTCTTGTACTTTTAAGCCAATCAGATACCCTACGGGCTCGGAAAGTGCAACGAAACCATCAAATTTTAGCTAGAAACTGTATTTTTGAAGATTTTTATTGAATTTGAACTATATTTCAAAGTTTTTTGATGGTTCTGAGCCACCAAACACACTTAAAGCATGCAGAATCGACTCAGAATAGGAAAAGGAGACGTTTAGGTCAATTTTATGCATTCTGGCGTTCGTAGATACAAGAAAACTGTTAAAATTCTTCAGAAACGTCACTTTTGAAGTGTTTTCTTGTACTTTTAAGCCAATCAGATACCCTACGGGCTCGGAAAGTGCAATGAAACCATCAAATTTTAGCTAGAAACTGTATTTTTGTCGATTTTTATTGAATTTGAACTATATTTCAACGTTTTTTGATGGTTCTGGGCCACCAAACACACTTAAAGCATGCAGAATCGACTCAGAATAGGAAAAGGAGACGTTTAGGTCAATTTTATGCATTCTGGCGTTCGTAGATACAAGAAAACTGTTAAAATTCTTCAGAAACGTCACTTTTGAAGTGTTTTCTTGTACTTTTAAGCCAATCAGATACCCTACGGGCTCGGAAAGTGCAACGAAACCATCAAATTTTAGCTAGAAACTGTGTTTTTGTCGATTTTTATTGAATTTGAACTATATTTCAACGTTTTTTGATGGTTCTGAGCCACCAAACACACTTAAAGCATGCAGAATCGACTCAGAATAGGAAAAGGAGACGTTTAGGTCAATTTTATGCATTCTGGCGTTCGTAGATACAAGAAAACTGTTAAAATTCTTCAGAAACGTCACTTTTGAAGTGTTTTCTTGTACTTTTAAGCCAATCAGATACCCTACGGGCTCGGAAAGTGCAACGAAACCATCAAATTTTAGCTAGAAACTGTATTTTTGTCGATTTTTATTGAATTTGAACTATATTTCAACGTTTTTTGATGGTTCTGAGCCACCAAACACACTTAAAGCATGCAGAATCGACTCAGAATAGGAAAAGGAGACGTTTAGGTCAATTTTATGCATTCTGGCGTTCGTAGATACAAGAAAACTGTTAAAATTCTTCAGAAACGTCACTTTTGAAGTGTTTTCTTGTACTTTTAAGCCAATCAGATACCCTACGGGCTCGGAAAGTGCAACGAAACCATCAAATTTTAGCTAGAAACTGTATTTTTGTCGATTTTTATTGAATTTGAACTATATTTCAACGTTTTTTGATGGTTCTGAGCCACCAAACACACTTAAAGCATGCAGAATCGACTCAGAATAGGAAAAGGAGACGTTTAGGTCAATTTTATGCATTCTGGCGTTCGTAGATACAAGAAAATTGTTAAAATTCTTCAGAAACGTCACTTTTGAAGTGTTTTCTTGTACTTTTAAGCCAATCAGATACCCTACGGGCTCGGAAAGTGCAACGAAACCATCAAATTTTAGCTAGAAACTGTATTTTTGTCGATTTTTATTGAATTTGAACTATATTTCAACGTTTTTTGATGGTTCTGAGCCACCAAACACACTTAAAGCATGCAGAATCGACTCAGAATAGGAAAAGGAGACGTTTAGGTCAATTTTATGCATTCTGGCGTTCGTAGATACAAGAAAACTGTTAAAATTCTTCAGAAACGTCACTTTTGAAGTGTTTTCTTGTACTTTTAAGCCAATCAGATACCCTACGGGCTCGGAAAGTGCAACGAAACCATCAAATTTTAGCTAGAAACTGTATTTTTGTCGATTTTTATTGAATTTGAACTATATTTCAACGTTTTTTGATGGTTCTGAGCCACCAAACACACTTAAAGCATGCAGAATCGACTCAGAATAGGAAAAGGAGACGTTTAGGTCAATTTTATGCATTCTGGCGTTCGTAGATACAAGAAAACTGTTAAAATTCTTCAGAAACGTCACTTTTGAAGTGTTTTCTTGTACTTTTAAGCCAATCAGATACCCTACGGGCTCGGAAAGTGCAACGAAACCATCAAATTTTAGCTAGAAACTGTATTTTTGTCGATTTTTATTGAATTTGAACTATATTTCAACGTTTTTTGATGGTTCTGAGCCACCAAACACACTTAAAGCATGCAGAATCGACTCAGAATAGGAAAAGGAGACGTTTAGGTCAATTTTAATCATTCTGGCGTTCGTAGATACAAGAAAACTGTTAAAATTCTTCAGAAACGTCACTTTTGAAGTGTTTTCTTGTACTTTTAAGCCAATCAGATACCCTACGGGCTCGGAAAGTGCAACGAAACCATCAAATTTTAGCTAGAAACTGTATTTTTGTCGATTTTTATTGAATTTGAACTATATTTCAACGTTTTTTGATGGTTCTGAGCCACCAAACACACTTAAAGCATGCAGAATCGACTCAGAATAGGAAAAGGAGACGTTTAGGTCAATTTTATGCATTCTGGCGTTCGTAGATACAAGAAAACTGTTAAAATTCTACAGAAACGTCACTTTTGAAGTGTTTTCTTGTACTTTTAAGCCAATCAGATACCCTACGGGCTCGGAAAGAGCAACGAAACCATCAAATTTTAGCTAGAAACTGTATTTTTGTCGATTTTTATTGAATTTGAACTATATTTCAACGTTTTTTGATGGTTCTGAGCCACCAAACACACTTAAAGCATGCAGAATCGACTCAGAATAGGAAAAGGAGACGTTTAGGTCAATTTTATGCATTCTGGCGTTCGTAGATACAAGAAAACTGTTAAAATTCTTCAGAAACGTCACTTTTGAAGTGTTTTCTTGTACTTTTAAGCCAATCAGATACCCTACGGGCTCGGAAAGTGCAACGAAACCATCAAATTTTAGCTAGAAACTGTATTTTTGTCGATTTTTATTGAATTTGAACTATATTTCAACGTTTTTTGATGGTTCTGAGCCACCAAACACACTTAAAGCATGCAGAATCGACTCAGAATAGGAAAAGGAGACGTTTAGGTCAATTTTATGCATTCTGGCGTTCGTAGATACAAGAAAACTGTTAAAATTCTTCAGAAACGTCACTTTTGAAGTGTTTTCTTGTATTTTTAAGCCAATCAGATACCCTACGGGCTCGGAAAGTGCAACGAAACCATCAAATTTTAGCTAGAAACTGTATTTTTGTCGATTTTTATTGAATTTGAACTATATTTCAACGTTTTTTGATGGTTCTGAGCCACCAAACACACTTAAAGCATGCAGAATCGACTCAGAATAGGAAAAGGAGACGTTTAGGTCAATTTTATGCATTCTGGCCTTCGTAGATACAAGAAAACTGTTAAAATTCTTCAGAAACGTCACTTTTGAAGTGTTTTCTTGTACTTTTAAGCCAATCAGATACCCTACGGGCTCGGAAAGTGCAACGAAACCATCAAATTTTAGCTAGAAACTGTATTTTTGTCGATTTTTATTGAATTTGAACTATATTTCAACGTTTTTTGATGGTTCTGAGCCACCAAACACACTTAAAGCATGCAGAATCGACTCAGAATAGGAAATGGAGACGTTTAGGTCAATTTTATGCATTCTGGCGTTCGTAGATACAAGAAAACTGTTAAAATTCTTCAGAAACGTCACTTTTGAAGTGTTTTCTTGTACTTTTAAGCCAATCAGATACCCTACGGGCTCGGAAAGTGCAACGAAACCATCAAATTTTAGCTAGAAACTGTATTTTTGTCGATTTTTATTGAATTTGAACTATATTTCAACGTTTTTTGATGGTTCTGAGCCACCAAACACACTTAAAGCATGCAGAATCGACTCAGAATAGGAAAAGGAGACGTTTAGGTCAATTTTATGCATTCTGGCGTTCGTAGATACAAGAAAACTGTTAAAATTCTACAGAAACGTCACTTTTGAAGTGTTTTCTTGTACTTTTAAGCCAATCAGATACCCTACGGGCTCGGAAAGAGCAACGAAACCATCAAATTTTAGCTAGAAACTGTATTTTTGTCGATTTTTATTGAATTTGAACTATATTTCAACGTTTTTTGATGGTTCTGAGCCACCAAACACACTTAAAGCATGCAGAATCGACTCAGAATAGGAAAAGGAGACGTTTAGGTCAATTTTATGCATTCTGGCGTTCGTAGATACAAGAAAACTGTTAAAATTCTTCAGAAACGTCACTTTTGAAGTGTTTTCTTGTACTTTTAAGCCAATCAGATACCCTACGGGCTCGGAAAGTGCAACGAAACCATCAAATTTTAGCTAGAAACTGTATTTTTGTCGATTTTTATTGAATTTGAACTATATTTCAACGTTTTTTGATGGTTCTGAGCCACCAAACACACTTAAAGCATGCAGAATCGACTCAGAATAGGAAAAGGAGACGTTTAGGTCAATTTTATGCATTCTGGCGTTCGTAGATACAAGAAAACTGTTAAAATTCTTCAGAAACGTCACTTTTGAAGTGTTTTCTTGTACTTTTAAGCCAATCAGATACCCTACGGGCTCGGAAAGTGCAACGAAACCATCAAATTTTAGCTAGAAACTGTATTTTTGTCGATTTTTATTGAATTTGAACTATATTTCAACGTTTTTTGATGGTTCTGAGCCACCAAACACACTTAAAGCATGCAGAATCGACTCAGAATAGGAAAAGGAGACGTTTAGGTCAATTTTATGCATTCTGGCCTTCGTAGATACAAGAAAACTGTTAAAATTCTTCAGAAACGTGACTTTTGAAGTGTTTTCTTGTACTTTTAAGCCAATCAGATACCCTACGGGCTCGGAAAGTGCAACGAAACCATCAAATTTTAGCTAGAAACTGTATTTTTGTCGATTTTTATTGAATTTGAACTATATTTCAACGTTTTTTGATGGTTCTGAGCCACCAAACACACTTAAAGCATGCAGAATCGACTCAGAATAGGAAAAGGAGACGTTTAGGTCAATTTTATGCATTCTGGCGTTCGTAGATACAAGAAAACTGTTAAAATTCTTCAGAAACGTCACTTTTGAAGTGTTTTCTTGTACTTTTAAGCCAATCAGATACCCTACGGGCTCGGAAAGTGCAACGAAACCATCAAATTTTAGCTAGAAACTGTATTTTTGTCGATTTTTATTGAATTTGAACTATATTTCAACGTTTTTTGATGGTTCTGAGCCACCAAACACACTTAAAGCATGCAGAATCGACTCAGAATAGGAAAAGGAGACGTTTAGGTCAATTTTATGCATTCTGGCGTTCGTAGATACAAGAAAACTGTTAAAATTCTTCAGAAACGTCACTTTTGAAGTGTTTTCTTGTAATTTTAAGCCAATCAGATACCCTACGGGCTCGGAAAGTGCAACGAAACCATCAAATTTTAGCTAGAAACTGTATTTTTGTCGATTTTTATTGAATTTGAACTATATTTCAACGTTTTTTGATGGTTCTGAGCCACCAAACACACTTAAAGCATGCAGAATCGACTCAGAATAGGAAAAGGAGACGTTTAGGTCAATTTTATGCATTCTGGCTTTCGTAGATACAAGAAAACTGTTAAAATTCTTCAGAAACGTCACTTTTGAAGTGTTTTCTTGTACTTTTAAGCCAATCAGATACCCTACGGGCTCGGAAAGTGCAACGAAACCATCAAATTTTAGCTAGAAACTGTATTTTTGTCGATTTTTATTGAATTTGAACTATATTTCAACGTTTTTTGATGGTTCTGAGCCACCAAACACACTTAAAGCATGCAGAATCGACTCAGAATAGGAAAAGGAGACGTTTAGGTCAATTTTATGCATTCTGGCGTTCGTAGATACAAGAAAACTGTTAAAATTCTTCAGAAACGTCACTTTTGAAGTGTTTTCTTGTACTTTTAAGCCAATCAGATACCCTACGGGCTCGGAAAGTGCAACGAAACCATCAAATTTTAGCTAGAAACTGTATTTTTGTCGATTTTTATTGAATTTGAACTATATTTCAACGTTTTTTGATGGTTCTGAGCCACCAAACACACTTAAAGCATGCAGAATCGACTCAGAATAGGAAAAGGAGACGTTTAGGTCAATTTTATGCATTCTGGCGTTCGTAGATACAAGAAAACTGTTAAAATTCTTCAGAAACGTCACTTTTGAAGTGTTTTCTTGTAATTTTAAGCCAATCAGATACCCTACGGGCTCGGAAAGTGCAACGAAACCATCAAATTTTAGCTAGAAACTGTATTTTTGTCGATTTTTATTGAATTTGAACTATATTTCAACGTTTTTTGATGGTTCTGAGCCACCAAACACACTTAAAGCATGCAGAATCGACTCAGAATAGGAAAAGGAGACGTTTAGGTCAATTTTATGCATTCTGGCGTTCGTAGATACAAGAAAACTGTTAAAATTCTTCAGAAACGTCACTTTTGAAGTGTTTTCTTGTACTTTTAAGCCAATCAGATACCCTACGGGCTCGGAAAGTGCAACGAAACCATCAAATTTTAGCTAGAAACTGTATTTTTGTCGATTTTTATTGAATTTGAACTATATTTCAACGTTTTTTGATGGTTCTGAGCCACCAAACACACTTAAAGCATGCAGAATCGACTCAGAATAGGAAAAGGAGACGTTTAGGTCAATTTTATGCATTCTGGCGTTCGTAGATACAAGAAAACTGTTAAAATTCTTCAGAAACGTCACTTTTGAAGTGTTTTCTTGTACTTTTAAGCCAATCAGATACCCTACGGGCTCGGAAAGTGCAACGAAACCATCAAATTTTAGCTAGAAACTGTATTTTTGTCGATTTTTATTGAATTTGAACTATATTTCAACGTTTTTTGATGGTTCTGAGCCACCAAACACACTTAAAGCATGCAGAATCGACTCAGAATAGGAAAAGGAGACGTTTAGGTCAATTTTATGCATTATGGCGTTCGTAGATACAAGAAAACTGTTAAAATTCTTCAGAAACGTCACTTTTGAAGTGTTTTCTTGTACTTTTAAGCCAATCAGATACCCTACGGGCTCGGAAAGTGCAACGAAACCATCAAATTTTAGCTAGAAACTGTATTTTTGTCGATTTTTATTGAATTTGAACTATATTTCAACGTTTTTTGATGGTTCTGAGCCACCAAACACACTTAAAGCATGCAGAATCGACTCAGAATAGGAAAAGGAGACGTTTAGGTCAATTTTATGCATTCTGGCGTTCGTAGATACAAGAAAACTGTTAAAATTCTTCAGAAACGTCACTTTTGAAGTGTTTTCTTGTACTTTTAAGCCAATCAGATACCCTACGGGCTCGGAAAGTGCAACGAAACCATCAAATTTTAGCTAGAAACTGTATTTTTGTCGATTTTTATTGAATTTGAACTATATTTCAACGTTTTTTGATGGTTCTGAGCCACCAAACACACTTAAAGCATGCAGAATCGACTCAGAATAGGAAAAGGAGACGTTTAGGTCAATTTTATGCATTCTGGCGTTCGTAGATACAAGAAAACTGTTAAAATTCTTCAGAAACGTCACTTTTGAAGTGTTTTCTTGTACTTTTAAGCCAATCAGATACCCTACGGGCTCGGAAAGTGCAACGAAACCATCAAATTTTAGCTAGAAACTGTATTTTTGTCGATTTTTATTGAATTTGAACTATATTTCAACGTTTTTTGATGGTTCTGAGCCACCAAACACACTTAAAGCATGCAGAATCGACTCAGAATAGGAAAAGGAGAGGTTTAGGTCAATTTTATGCATTCTGGCGTTCGTAGATACAAGAAAACTGTTAAAATTCTTCAGAAACGTCACTTTTGAAGTGTTTTCTTGTACTTTTAAGCCAATCAGATACCCTACGGGCTCGGAAAGTGCAACGAAACCATCAAATTTTAGCTAGAAACTGTATTTTTGTCGATTTTTATTGAATTTGAACTATATTTCAACGTTTTTTGATGGTTCTGAGCCACCAAACACACTTAAAGCATGCAGAATCGACTCAGAATAGGAAAAGGAGACGTTTAGGTCAATTTTATGCATTCTGGCGTTCGTAGATACAAGAAAACTGTTAAAATTCTTCAGAAACGTCACTTTTGAAGTGTTTTCTTGTACTTTTAAGCCAATCAGATACCCTACGGGCTCGGAAAGTGCAACGAAACCATCAAATTTTAGCTAGAAACTGTATTTTTGTCGATTTTTATTGAATTTGAACTATATTTCAACGTTTTTTGATGGTTCTGAGCCACCAAACACACTTAAAGCATGCAGAATCGACTCAGAATAGGAAAAGGAGACGTTTAGGTCAATTTTATGCATTCTGGCGTTCGTAGATACAAGAAAACTGTTAAAATTCTTCAGAAACGTCACTTTTGAAGTGTTTTCTTGTACTTTTAAGCCAATCAGATACCCTACGGGCTCGGAAAGTGCAACGAAACCATCAAATTTTAGCTAGAAACTGTATTTTTGTCGATTTTTATTGAATTTGAACTATATTTCAACGTTTTTTGATGGTTCTGAGCCACCAAACACACTTAAAGCATGCAGAATCGACTCAGAATAGGAAAAGGAGACGTTTAGGTCAATTTTATGCATTCTGGCGTTCGTAGATACAAGAAAACTGTTAAAATTCTTCAGAAACGTCACTTTTGAAGTGTTTTCTTGTACTTTTAAGCCAATCAGATACCCTACGGGCTCGGAAAGTGCAACGAAACCATCAAATTTTAGCTAGAAACTGTATTTTTGTCGATTTTTATTGAATTTGAACTATATTTCAACGTTTTTTGATGGTTCTGAGCCACCAAACACACTTAAAGCATGCAGAATCGACTCAGAATAGGAAAAGGAGACGTTTAGGTCAATTTTATGCATTCTGTTGTTCGTAGATACAAGAAAACTGTTAAAATTCTTCAGAAACGTCACTTTTGAAGTGTTTTCTTGTACTTTTAAGCCAATCAGATACCCTACGGGCTCGGAAAGTGCAACGAAACCATCAAATTTTAGCTAGAAACTGTATTTTTGTCGATTTTTATTGAATTTGAACTATATTTCAACGTTTTTTGATGGTTCTGAGCCACCAAACACACTTAAAGCATGCAGAATCGACTCAGAATAGGAAAAGGAGACGTTTAGGTCAATTTTATGCATTCTGGCGTTCGTAGATACAAGAAAACTGTTAAAATTCTTCAGAAACGTCACTTTTGAAGTGTTTTCTTGTACTTTTAAGCCAATCAGATACCCTACGGGCTCGGAAAGTGCAACGAAACCATCAAATTTTAGCTAGAAACTGTATTTTTGTCGATTTTTATTGAATTTGAACTATATTTCAACGTTTTTTGATGGTTCTGAGCCACCAAACACACTTAAAGCATGCAGAATCGACTCAGAATAGGAAAAGGAGACGTTTAGGTCAATTTTATGCATTCTGGCGTTCGTAGATACAAGAAAACTGTTAAAATTCTTCAGAAACGTCACTTTTGAAGTGTTTTCTTGTACTTTTAAGCCAATCAGATACCCTACGGGCTCGGAAAGTGCAACGAAACCATCAAATTTTAGCTAGAAACTGTATTTTTGTCCATTTTTATTGAATTTGAACTATATTTCAACGTTTTTTGATGGTTCTGAGCCACCAAACACACTTAAAGCATGCAGAATCGACTCAGAATAGGAAAAGGAGACGTTTAGGTCAATTTTATGCATTCTGGCGTTCGTAGATACAAGAAAACTGTTAAAATTCTTCAGAAACGTCACTTTTGAAGTGTTTTCTTGTACTTTTAAGCCAATCAGATACCCAACGGGCTCGGAAAGTGCAACGAAACCATCAAATTTTAGCTAGAAACTGTATTTTTGTCGATTTTTATTGAATTTGAACTAAATTTCAACGTTTTTTGATGGTTCTGAGCCACCAAACACACTTAAAGCATGCAGAATCGACTCAGAATAGGAAAAGGAGACGTTTAGGTCAATTTTATGCATTCTGGCGTTCGTAGATACAAGAAAACTGTTAAAATTCTTCAGAAACGTCACTTTTGAAGTGTTTTCTTGTACTTTTAAGCCAATCAGATACCCTACGGGCTCGGAAAGTGCAACGAAACCATCAAATTTTAGCTAGAAACTGTATTTTTGTCGATTTTTATTGAATTTGAACTATATTTCAACGTTTTTTGATGGTTCTGAGCCACCAAACACACTTAAAGCATGCAGAATCGACTCAGAATAGGAAAAGGAGACGTTTAGGTCAATTTTATGCATTCTGGCGTTCGTAGATACAAGAAAACTGTTAAAATTCTTCAGAAACGTCACTTTTGAAGTGTTTTCTTGTACTTTTAAGCCAATCAGATACCCTACGGGCTCGGAAAGTGCAACGAAACCATCAAATTTTAGCTAGAAACTGTATTTTTGTCGATTTTTATTGAATTTGAACTATATTTCAACGTTTTTTGATGGTTCTGAACCACCAAACACACTTAAAGCATGCAGAATCGACTCAGAATAGGAAAAGGAGACGTTTAGGTCAATTTTATGCATTCTGGCGTTCGTAGATACAAGAAAACTGTTAAAATTCTTCAGAAACGTCACTTTTGAAGTGTTTTCTTGTACTTTTAAGCCAATCAGATACCCTACGGGCTCGGAAAGTGCAACGAAACCATCAAATTTTAGCTAGAAACTGTATTTTTGTCGATTTTTATTATTATTATTATTATTATTATTATTGTAGTTAAGTGTGTTCTACAGAGTAAACTCCAATTACCGAACACACGACCGGCTCTTGATCAACCACTTAAAAATATATAAAGCTTTAAAATCTAATGAATATCCAAATTCTAATATAACCGAAGTTTTTTCAACTCGCCAATTGTGGATCTGAAAAGATCAACATCATCCTGTACGGAGTTAGCCAAATCACACATTAAATAAAGCGGGGAATATTTTAATACATCTGTTCTCGGAGCTTGCATATAAAATGTTTTCTTGACCCGTGATAAATACGGCCTACTATCAACATGAAAATTAATGGATTGTAATAAAAATGGGCAGTCAGTAATCGAATTTACAATCTTATATAAGAATATAAGGCGTGACGCTTTGTTCCTTTCAGTTAAACTTTGCACCGAAAACCGCTCTAAAAGTATCTGTTTTGAATACCCCACCGGAGGATAAACGCCATCCTCACGAAGACACAAAAATTTCAAAAATCTTCTCTGTACCCGCTCCAGATTATTCCTATGAGTACTATGGTGAGGAAACCAGCATACGGATGCATACTCGAGTTTAGCTCGAACAAAAGTATTAAAAAGACACAATAATGTGGATATATTAGAAAATTCTCTAGCATGACGCAATATATAGCCATACACTTTAAGCGAACTAGCAACAACTTCTTCAACATGTTTGGTAAACGCCAATTTTATATCAAATGTCACACCCAAGTCGCGCACAAACTCGCTTTTTATCAATACCTGATCCATTAATTTATACTCAAAGGAAATAACATTCTTTTTGAGCCCATACGACATCACCATACACTTCTTTCCATTAACAGGTAGCCTATTTAGCTGAAACCAATTCAACGCTACATTAATATTTTCTTGCAAATTTTCACAATCTAACGTGTTTTTTATCCTAGAATATATTTTAATATCATCTGCATATAATAGACAGGGGACAGTTAGATTAGCTACGACGCCATTGACAAATATGTTGAAAAGAAATGGGCCCAAAACTGAACCCTGCGGTACACCCGATAAAGCCTTGAATTTCTCAGAAAAATGTCCATTTATGAACACAAATTGGAATCGATCGCATAAGTAGGATGAAAAAAACTTAATAAGATTAGGTGTGCCTCCCATTATACCAAGTTTGTTTAGCAAAATTCCATGATCAAGCTTGTCAAACGCTTTAGATAAATCGAGATAAATTACATCCGTCTGACAATTGTCGTCAATAGCTTTAGAAACAAACTGCGTAAACGCACACAAGTTAGTCACCGTTGACCTTCCAGGCATGAAGCCATGTTGTACTTCAGCAAAGGAATTCTTGAATTGAAAGAATAGTTGTTTATATAATACAAATTCAAATATTTTAGAAAAATTATTAATGAGAGACACTGGACGATAATTCTCCATTTGAATGTTATTACCACCTTTGAAAACGGGAACAATTTTCGATTCCTTCCACAAATCAGGAAAGAGAGAACTTTTAATTGACATATTAAATAATATGGTCAAGGGACCGGCCAAAGCCAGGGCACACTCTCTAATAATAATTGCCGGAATTTTATCAGGACCTGCCGTGTATTTCGGTTTTAATTTGTAAATCGCTTCCATAACGTCCTTCTCTGACACCGGTGATAATGCAATGACGTGCTGAGGGAAACATGGATTAACTGGAACGCTATTCAAGGAGGCACTGGTTGAAGAGTTATATACTGACTTATACATAAGAGAAAAAGCATCTACAATCATTTTCGGTCCAGAATAATTTATGTTATTAAGAGTCATGTTGAGAGGAATGTTGGTACTATTTTTTTTAACCTTTACAAATTGCCAGAATTTCTTAGGATCACTCGAAATTTCACTTTCCACCTTTGATATATAATTTTTGTAAAGCTTTGCTAATATCATTTTAACTTCCTTGCGTAGGTTTTTAAAGGATTCATAATCCTCCTCCCTGCCATTTCTTTTAAACTTTTTCCAAAACTTGCTCTTCACCTTTATTTTAAATATAAGCTCCTGGGAGAACCAAGGCGGATAATTGTAATTACGGACTTTATTTTTTGGAACAAGTAAGTCAAATAAATCATATAATGTTTGATAAAATAACTGACAGGATAAATTTGGATCAGATAAATTATTAAGAATTGACCAGTCTATCTCAGATAAGCAATCTTTAAGTAACGATATATCAGCCTTTCTAAAATTTAAAGAATCAGTTGTCTTAACACCCTTGATATAACTGCTCCGTCTTGTAACACCTGTGATTGTTAGCAACAAAGTAGGATGATGGACATCCTCCGGCACCAGACACTCCTCCGATTTCTGAACCAAACATGACATATTAGATGAAACCAAATCTAAAATGCGATTATTAACATTCAGGACATAATTATGCTGTGACAAATCTAGCGTATCAAATAAATGCATTAGCGCAACTGCGTTACCTGATAGGTTCCCACTAGTTAAGTAACTGGTATATTCCGGTACATTGAAATCTCCCATAAAAATAACTTTTGAGTTGAAAATAAAATCCAGGGAAACTATTGCATCGACTAAATGGAAAAAATCTTCTCTGTTGGTTTTAGGAGGTATATATATTACGAATACGAAAACAGTAACGCAAAGATTCAATAATTTGACACATAGCACATCAATATTTGTTAATTGTTCAAAAAGAATATTATCCAAAGTAATCATTTCCGCTAAAATCTCATTCCTGACACCTAATAAAACTCCTCCACCTCTACTGACACAGGAGTTTTCAAAATTCCTATCTTTACGGAATGTTGTAAAATTAACGGGAAATAATTCACTGCTTAAAATATCTTGCTTCAGCCATGTCTCTGTGACTGCGACAATATCACAATCACAAATTGAAACCGAATTATAAAAGGAACTTGTTTTAGTATTAAGTCCTCGTGTGTTTTGATACAGAATTGTAAGTAGGCTTTCAAATCCAGAACTGGTGGCACTCTTTAATGAATTTGATTGCTATTGAATAGACAAAATGTCATGCTTTAGTTTATTCATAGCCGACTGAAAGACAGGACAACGAGTATCCCAGACCGCGTGATTCGTGTCAGTTTCTAAACTACCGGATTTCTGATGTTTAACACAATTAATACAACACAGATCGGTCGCATTGCAGTCTTTTAAATCATGATCTTTGGCACACTTTGGACAAGCACGAGAATTCTTGCAAAATTTCGCCGAATGATTATACTCAGAGCACTTGAAACAACGTTTAATCTCATGAGCGTCATAAATTTTACAATAATCGTACCCTACAAGAAGAAAATCCGCTTTAATCAAATTTTCATAAGTATTTCTATCAATTTCAAGTATCGCCTGAAAAACTTTATTATTCTTTTTAGTTGGATAAACCTTAATCACCCTGCACACAGAGTCTAAATTAAAAAGATCACCATTAGTTTTAACCACATACTCAAAAAGTTCCGATAATTCCGTTTCCTCTAAATTTTGAGTAAGCCCCACAATTTTAACACGCGGTAAGATCCCTTTCACCTCTTTGATCTCATACTCATCAGAAAGTTTATCCTGAGCAATTTTTTTAAACCTTGCATTATCGTCTTTGGAAGCACAGCCTATTAAAGACTTCCATCTTTCATTCCCCTAACTTTTGAGATTGACAGATTGGTTTCAGCAGGATTAATTTTGTTCGAGAGAGCCGTTTTTGTTGCCACAACGTCTTGCTCTTTATTTTTCGGTTTTATAATAACTCCTGGCTGCGTCTTATTTTTCATTACATCTGAAAATGAAGGTTTCTTCTCACTGACATTATGTAAATCCTGAGTAAGTCTATTATCTGCAATCTTTAAAAAATTTGCTTTCAAGTCCGAAAAAGTATCATTTAGGCTATTAATCAATTCTGAATATTTTTCCTTCAAAACCCGGTTTAGTTCCTCGGAATCCACAACAAAACACTTTTTATTGCAGTCAGAACACTTCCAGCACAATCCCGAGCATGAATCTAAATATCCCACAACAGGACCTGGAACGTCGACACAATAAGAATGAAACCGCTTGCTGCATACTCCAGAACAAAGAATACTTGGTGTATCGGCACGAATGGCACCCAAACAAGAACCACAATTGTTAAGCATGATAACTTAAATTAGTTTTAAAGCAGCGAGGCAGCAAACTATAACAACAAAAGTGGAGAATTGGAAGTGCACTAATAAACAATAAACAGCTGATCAAGTAACCACACCGCCGCGCCTTGGCGCGGCGATTATACAAACTTAAGATCAAAACAATGAAATTAACAAAATGGCTTCGCTAACAAAAAGTTCAATAAAACTATCAAACAGCTAATTTTACTGTCTGGCCCTTTTCAGCAAAGATTATGTTAGCTTTCTTCACTACAATTTTAGAAAACCAGTTGCAGAAGGAAGAGATTACCCAAACAAGGCTCCGATTATTGGCTCGTGGCCAAAGACAGGTTATGTTATATAGTTTAATCTAATTGAAAAATAAACCAACGAAAATAAGTAAAAATAAAAAAGCTTACCTTCTATAAAATGAACCAAACCAAAATATCAAATCTATTGTGATCCTAACACTATTAAATTTATTATTTTCACAATAAAACCTGAACATCCGACCCACTCACGTTCAAATATATTTTCCTATATATTTTTATTGAATTTGAACTATATTTCAACGTTTTTTGATGGTTCTGAGCCACCAAACACACTTAAAGCATGCAGAATCGACTCAGAATAGGAAAAGGAGAGGTTTAGGTCAATTTTATGCATTCTGGCGTTCGTGGATACAAGAAAACTGTTAAAATTCTTCAGAAACGTCACTTTTGAAGTGTTTTCTTGTACTTTTAAGCCAATCAGATACCCTACGGGCTCGGAAAGTGCAACGAAACCATCAAATTTTAGCTAGAAACTGTATTTTTGTCGATTTTTATTGAATTTGAACTATATTTCAACGTTTTTTGATGGTTCTGAGCCACCAAACACACTTAAAGCATGCAGAATCGACTCAGAATAGGAAAAGGAGAGGTTTAGGTCAATTTTATGCATTCTGGCGTTCGTAGATACAAGAAAACTGTTAAAATTCTTCAGAAACGTCACTTTTGAAGTGTTTTCTTGTACTTTTAAGCCAATCAGATACCCTACGGGCTCGGAAAGTGCAACGAAACCATCAAATTTTAGCTAGAAACTGTATTTTTGTCGATTTTTATTGAATTTGTACTATATTTCAACGTTTTTTGATGGTTCTGAGCCACCAAACACACTTAAAGCATGCAGAATCGACTCAGAATAGGAAAAGGAGACGTTTAGGTCAATTTTATGCATTCTGGCGTTCGTAGATACAAGAAAACTGTTAAAATTCTTCAGAAACGTCACTTTTGAAGTGTTTTCTTGTACTTTTAAGCCAATCAGATACCCTACGGGCTCGGAAAGTGCAACGAAACCATCAAATTTTAGCTAGAAACTGTATTTTTGTCGATTTTTATTGAATTTGAACTATATTTCAACGTTTTTTGATGGTTCTGAGCCACCAAACACACTTAAAGCATGCAGAATCGACTCAGAATAGGAAAAGGAGAGGTTTAGGTCAATTTTATGCATTCTGGCGTTCGTAGATACAAGAAAACTGTTAAAATTCTTCAGAAACGTCACTTTTGAAGTGTTTTCTTGTACTTTTAAGCCAATCAGATACCCTACGGGCTCGGAAAGTGCAACGAAACCATCAAATTTTAGCTAGAAACTGTATTTTTGTCGATTTTTATTGAATTTGAACTATATTTCAACGTTTTTTGATGGTTCTGAGCCACCAAACACACTTAAAGCATGCAGAATCGACTCAGAATAGGAAAAGGAGAGGTTTAGGTCAATTTTATGCATTCTGGCGTTCGTAGATACAAGAAAACTGTTAAAATTCTTCAGAAACGTCACTTTTGAAGTGTTTTCTTGTACTTTTAAGCCAATCAGATACCCTACGGGCTCGGAAAGTGCAACGAAACCATCAAATTTTAGCTAGAAACTGTATTTTTGTCGATTTTTATTGAATTTGTACTATATTTCAACGTTTTTTGATGGTTCTGAGCCACCAAACACACTTAAAGCATGCAGAATCGACTCAGAATAGGAAAAGGAGACGTTTAGGTCAATTTTATGCATTCTGGCGTTCGTAGATACAAGAAAACTGTTAAAATTCTTCAGAAACGTCACTTTTGAAGTGTTTTCTTGTACTTTTAAGCCAATCAGATACCCTACGGGCTCGGAAAGTGCAACGAAACCATCAAATTTTAGCTAGAAACTGTATTTTTGTCGATTTTTATTGAATTTGAACTATATTTCAACGTTTTTTGATGGTTCTGAGCCACCAAACACACTTAAAGCATGCAGAATCGACTCAGAATAGGAAAAGGAGAGGTTTAGGTCAATTTTATGCATTCTGGCGTTCGTAGATACAAGAAAACTGTTAAAATTCTTCAGAAACGTCACTTTTGAAGTGTTTTCTTGTACTTTTAAGCCAATCAGATACCCTACGGGCTCGGAAAGTGCAACGAAACCATCAAATTTTAGCTAGAAACTGTATTTTTGTCGATTTTTATTGAATTTGAACTATATTTCAACGTTTTTTGATGGTTCTGAGCCACCAAACACACTTAAAGCATGCAGAATCGACTCAGAATAGGAAAAGGAGACGTTTAGGTCAATTTTATGCATTCTGGCGTTCGTAGATACAAGAAAACTGTTAAAATTCTTCAGAAACGTCACTTTTGAAGTGTTTTCTTGTACTTTTAAGCCAATCAGATACCCTACGGGCTCGGAAAGTGCAACGAAACCATCAAATTTTAGCTGGAAACTGTATTTTTGTCGATTTTTATTGAATTTGAACTATATTTCAACGTTTTTTGATGGTTCTGAGCCACCAAACACACTTAAAGCATGCAGAATCGACTCAGAATAGGAAAAGGAGACGTTTAGGTCAATTTTATGCATTCTGGCGTTCGTAGATACAAGAAAACTGTTAAAATTCTTCAGAAACGTCACTTTTGAAGTGTTTTCTTGTACTTTTAAGCCAATCAGATACCCTACGGGCTCGGAAAGTGCAACGAAACCATCAAATTTTAGCTAGAAACTGTATTTTTGTCGATTTTTATTGAATTTGAACTATATTTCAACGTTTTTTGATGGTTCTGAGCCACCAAACACACTTAAAGCATGCAGAATCGACTCAGAATAGGAAAAGGAGACGTTTAGGTCAATTTTATGCATTCTGGCGTTCGTAGATACAAGAAAACTGTTAAAATTCTTCAGAAACGTCACTTTTGAAGTGTTTTCTTGTACTTTTAAGCCAATCAGATACCCTACGGGCTCGGAAAGTGCAACGAAACCATCAAATTTTAGCTAGAAACTGTATTTTTGTCGATTTTTATTGAATTTGAACTATATTTCAACGTTTTTTGATGGTTCTGAGCCACCAAACACACTTAAAGCATGCTGAATCGACTCAGAATAGGAAAAGGAGACGTTTAGGTCAATTTTATGCATTCTGGCGTTCGTAGATACAAGAAAACTGTTAAAATTCTTCAGAAACGTCACTTTTGAAGTGTTTTCTTGTACTTTTAAGCCAATCAGATACCCAACGGGCTCGGAAAGTGCAACGAAACCATCAAATTTTAGCTAGAAACTGTATTTTTGTCGATTTTTATTGAATTTGAACTATATTTCAACGTTTTTTGATGGTTCTGAGCCACCAAACACACTTAAAGCATGCAGAATCGACTCAGAATAGGAAAAGGAGACGTTTAGGTCAATTTTATGCATTCTGGCGTTCGTAGATACAAGAAAACTGTTAAAATTCTTCAGAAACGTCACTTTTGAAGTGTTTTCTTGTACTTTTAAGCCAATCAGATACCCTACGGGCTCGGAAAGTGCAACGAAACCATCAAATTTTAGCTAGAAACTGAATTTTTGTCGATTTTTATTGAATTTGAACTATGTTTCAACGTTTTTTGATGGTTCTGAGCCACCAAACACACTTAAAGCATGCAGAATCGACTCAGAATAGGAAAAGGAGACGTTTAGGTCAATTTTATGCATTCTGGCGTTCGTAGATACAAGAAAACTGTTAAAATTCTTCAGAAACGTCACTTTTGAAGTGTTTTCTTGTACTTTTAAGCCAATCAGATACCCTACGGGCTCGGAAAGTGCAACGAAACCATCAAATTTTAGCTAGAAACTGTATTTTTGTCGATTTTTATTGAATTTGAACTATATTTCAACGTTTTTTGATGGTTCTGAGCCACCAAACACACTTAAAGCATGCAGAATCGACTCAGAATAGGAAAAGGAGACGTTTAGGTCAATTTTATGCATTCTGGCGTTCGTAGATACAAGAAAACTGTTAAAATTCTTCAGAAACGTCACTTTTGAAGTGTTTTCTTGTACTTTTAAGCCAATCAGATACCCTACGGGCTCGGAAAGTGCAACGAAACCATCAAATTTTAGCTAGAAACTGTATTTTTGTCGATTTTTATTGAATTTGAACTATATTTCAACGTTTTTTGATGGTTCTGAGCCACCAAACACACTTAAAGCATGCAGAATCGACTCAGAATAGGAAAAGGAGACGTTTAGGTCAATTTTATGCATTCTGGCGTTCGTAGATACAAGAAAACTGTTAAAATTCTTCAGAAACGTCACTTTTGAAGTGTTTTCTTGTACTTTTAAGCCAATCAGATACCCTACGGGCTCGGAAAGTGCAACGAAACCATAAACTTTTAGCTAGAAACTGTATTTTTGTCGATTTTTATTGAATTTGAACTATATTTCAACGTTTTTTGATGGTTCTGAGCCACCAAACACACTTAAAGCATGCAGAATCGACTCAGAATAGGAAAAGGAGACGTTTAGGTCAATTTTATGCATTCTGGCGTTCGTAGATACAAGAAAACTGTTAAAATTCTTCAGAAACGTCACTTTTGAAGTGTTTTCTTGTACTTTTAAGCCAATCAGATACCCTACGGGCTCGGAAAGTGCAACGAAACCATCAAATTTTAGCTAGAAACTGTATTTTTGTCGATTTTTATTGAATTTGAACTATATTTCAACGTTTTTTGATGGTTCTGAGCCACCAAACACACTTAAAGCATGCAGAATCGACTCAGAATAGGAAAAGGAGACGTTTAGGTCAATTTTATGCATTCTGGCGTTCGTAGATACAAGAAAACTGTTAAAATTCTTCAGAAACGTCACTTTTGAAGTGTTTTCTTGTACTTTTAAGCCAATCAGATATCCTACGGGCTCGGAAAGTGCAACGAAACCATCAAATTTTAGCTAGAAACTGTATTTTTGTCGATTTTTATTGAATTTGAACTATATTTCAACGTTTTTTGATGGTTCTGAGCCACCAAACACACTTAAAGCATGCAGAATCGACTCAGAATAGGAAAAGGAGACGTTTAGGTCAATTTTATGCATTCTGGCGTTCGTAGATACAAGAAAACTGTTAAAATTCTTCAGAAACGTCACTTTTGAAGTGTTTTCTTGTACTTTTAAGCCAATCAGATACCCTACGGGCTCGGAAAGTGCAACGAAACCATCAAATTTTAGCTAGAAACTGTATTTTTGTCGATTTTTATTGAATTTGAACTATATTTCAACGTTTTTTGATGGTTCTGAGCCACCAAACACACTTAAAGCATGCAGAATCGACTCAGAATAGGAAAAGGAGACGTTTAGGTCAATTTTATGCATTCTGGCGTTCGTAGATACAAGAAAACTGTTAAAATTCTTCAGAAACGTCACTTTTGAAGTGTTTTCTTGTACTTTTAAGCCAATCAGATACCCTACGGGCTCGGAAAGTGCAACGAAACCATCAAATTTTAGCTAGAAACTGTATTTTTGTCGATTTTTATTGAATTTGAACTATATTTCAACGTTTTTTGATGGTTCTGAGCCACCAAACACACTTAAAGCATGCAGAATCGACTCAGAATAGGAAAAGGAGACGTTTAGGTCAATTTTATGCATTCTGGCGTTCGTAGATACAAGAAAACTGTTAAAATTCTTCAGAAACGTCACTTTTGAAGTGTTTTCTTGTACTTTTAAGCCAATCAGATACCCTACGGGCTCGGAAAGTGCAACGAAACCATCAAATTTTAGCTAGAAACTGTATTTTTGTCGATTTTTCTTGAATTTGAACTATATTTCAACGTTTTTTGATGGTTCTGAGCCACCAAACACACTTAAAGCATGCAGAATCGACTCAGAATAGGAAAAGGAGACGTTTAGGTCAATTTTATGCATTCTGGCGTTCGTAGATACAAGAAAACTGTTAAAATTCTTCAGAAACGTCACTTTTGAAGTGTTTTCTTATACTTTTAAGCCAATCAGATACCCTACGGGCTCGGAAAGTGCAACGAAACCATCAAATTTTAGCTAGAAACTGTATTTTTGTCGATTTTTATTGAATTTGAACTATATTTCAACGTTTTTTGATGGTTCTGAGCCACCAAACACACTTAAAGCATGCAGAATCGATTCAGAATAGGAAAAGGAGACGTTTAGGTCAATTTTATGCATTCTGGCGTTCGTAGATACAAGAAAACTGTTAAAATTCTTCAGAAACGTCACTTTTGAAGTGTTTTCTTGTACTTTTAAGCCAATCAGATACCCTACGGGCTCGGAAAGTGCAACGAAACCATCAAATTTTAGCTAGAAACTGTATTTTTGTCGATTTTTATTGAATTTGAACTATATTTCAACGTTTTTTGATGGTTCTGAGCCACCAAACACACTTAAAGCATGCAGAATCGACTCAGAATAGGAAAAGGAGACGTTTAGGTCAATTTTATGCATTCTGGCGTTCGTAGATACAAGAAAACTGTTAAAATTCTTCAGAAACGTCACTTTTGAAATGTTTTCTTGTACTTTTAAGCCAATCAGACACCTTACGGGCTCGGAAAGTGCAACGAAACCATCAAATTTTAGCTAGAAACTGTATTTTTGCCGATTTTTATTGAATTTGAACTATATTTCAACGTTTTTTGATGGTTCTGAGCCACCAAACACACTTAAAGCATGCAGAATCGACTCAGAATAGGAAAAGGAGACGTTTAGGTCAATTTTATGCATTCTGGCGTTCGTAGATACAAGAAAACTGTTAAAATTCTTCAGAAACGTCACTTTTGAAGTGTTTTCTTGTACTTTTAAGCCAATCAGATACCCTACGGGCTCGGAAAGTGCAACGAAACCATCAAATTTTAGCTAGAAACTGTATTTTTGTCGATTTTTATTGAATTTGAACTATATTTCAACGTTTTTTGATGGTTCTGAGACACCAAACACACTTAAAGCATGCAGAATCGACTCAGAATAGGAAAAGGAGACGTTTAGGTCAATTTTATGCATTCTGGCGTTCGTAGATACAAGAAAACTGTTAAAATTCTTCAGAAACGTCACTTTTGAAGTGTTTTCTTGTACTTTTTAAGCCAATCAGATACCCTACGGGCTCGGAAAGTGCAACGAAACCATCAAATTTTAGCTAGAAACTGTATTTTTGTCGATTTTCATTGAATTTGAACTATATTTCAACGTTTTTTGATGGTTCTGAGCCACCAAACACACTTAAAGCATGCAGAATCGACTCAGAATAGGAAAAGGAGACGTTTAGGTCAATTTTATGCATTCTGGCGTTCGTAGATACAAGAAAACTGTTAAAATTCTTCAGAAACGTCACTTTTGAAGTGTTTTCTTGTACTTTTAAGCCAATCAGATACCCTACGGGCTCGGAAAGTGCAACGAAACCATCAAATTTTAGCTAGAAACTGTATTTTTGTCGATTTTTATTGAATTTGAACTATATTTCAACGTTTTTTGATGGTTCTGAGCCACCAAACACACTTAAAGCATGCAGAATCGACTCAGAATAGGAAAAGGAGACGTTTAGGTCAATTTTATGCATTCTGGCGTTCGTAGATACAAGAAAACTGTTAAAATTCTTCAGAAACGTCACTTTTGAAGTGTTTTCTTGTACTTTTAAGCCAATCAGATACCCTACGGGCTCGGAAAGTGCAACGAAACCATCAAATTTTAGCTAGAAACTGTATTTTTGTCGATTTTTATTGAATTTGAACTATATTTCAACGTTTTTTGATGGTTCTGAGCCACCAAACACACTTAAAGCATGCAGAATCGACTCAGAATAGGAAAAGGAGACGTTTAGGTCAATTTTATGCATTCTGGCGTTCGTAGATACAAGAAAACTGTTAAAATTCTTCAGAAACGTCACTTTTGAAGTGTTTTCTTGTACTTTTAAGCCAATCAGATACCCTACGGGCTCGGAAAGTGCAACGAAACCATCAAATTTTAGCTAGAAACTGTATTTTTGTCGATTTTTATTGAATTTGAACTATATTTCAACGTTTTTTGATGGTTCTGAGCCACCAAACACACTTAAAGCATGCAGAATCGATTCAGAATAGGAAGAGGAGACGTTTAGGTCAATTTTATGCATTCTGGCGTTCGTAGATACAAGAAAACTGTTAAAATTCTTCAGAAACGTCACTTTTGAAGTGTTTTCTTGTACTTTTAAGCCAATCAGATACCCTACGGGCCGGAAAGTGCAACGAAACCATCAAATTTTAGCTAGAAACTGTATTTTTGTCGATTTTTATTGAATTTGAACTATATTTCAACGTTTTTTGATGGTTCTGAGCCACCAAACACACTTAAAGCATGCAGAATCGACTCAGAATAGGAAAAGGAGACGTTTAGGTCAATTTTATGCATTCTGGCGTTCGTAGATACAAGAAAACTGTTAAAATTCTTCAGAAACGTCACTTTTGAAGTGTTTTCTTGTACTTTTAAGCCAATCAGATACCGTACGGGCTCGGAAAGTGCAACGAAACCATCAAATTTTAGCTAGAAACTGTATTTTTGTCGATTTTTATTGAATTTGAACTATATTTCAACGTTTTTTGATTGTTCTGAGCCACCAAACACACTTAAAGCATGCAGAATCGACTCAGAATAGGAAAAGGAGACGTTTAGGTCAATTTTATGCATTCAGGCGTTCGTAGATACAAGAAAACTGTTAAAATTCTTCAGAAACGTCACTTTTGAAGTGTTTTCTTGTACTTTTAAGCCAATCAGATACCCTACGGGCTCGGAAAGTGCAACGAAAGCATCAAATTTTAGCTAGATACTGTATTTTTGTCGATTTTTATTGAATTTGAACTATATTTCAACGTTTTTTGATGGTTCTGAGCCACCAAACACACTTAAAGCATGCAGAATCGACTCAGAATAGGAAAAGGAGACGTTTAGGTCAATTTTATGCATTCTGGCGTTCGTAGATACAAGAAAACTGTTAAAATTCTTCAGAAACGTCACTTTTGAAGTGTTTTCTTGTACTTTTAGGCCAATCAGATACCCTACGGGCTCGGAAAGTGCAACGAAACCATCAAATTTTAGCTAGAAACTGTATTTTTGTCGATTTTTATTGAATTTGAACTATATTTCAACGTTTTTTGATGGTTCTGAGCCACCAAACACACTTAAAGCATGCAGAATCGACTCAGAATAGGAAAAGGAGACGTTTAGGTCAATTTTATGCATTCTGGCGTTCGTAGATACAAGAAAACTGTTAAAATTCTTCAGAAACGTCACTTTTGAAGTGTTTTCTTGTACTTTTAAGCCAATCAGATACCCTACGGGCTCGGAAAGTGCAACGAAACCATCAAATTTTAGCTAGAAACTGTATTTTTGTCGATTTTTATTGAATTTGAACTATATTTCAACGTTTTTTGATGGTTCTGAGCCACCAAACACACTTAAAGCATGCAGAATCGACTCAGAATAGGAAAAGGAGACGTTTAGGTCAATTTTATGCATTCTGGCGTTCGTAGATACAAGAAAACTGTTAAAATTCTTCAGAAACGTCACTTTTGAAGTGTTTTCTTGTACTTTTAAGCCAATCAGATACCCTACGGGCTCGGAAAGTGCAACGAAACCATCAAATTTTAGCTAGAAACTGTATTTTTGTCGATTTTTATTGAATTTGAACTATATTTCAACGTTTTTTTATTATTATTATTATTATTATTATTATTATTAATTAAAGAGGGTCACCAACAGGATCGAACCCAATTACGGAGCCCTAACAAAACTAAAAAAAAAAATAAAATATAAAGATATGAAATATTGGATACTTTATCTTAACGAGAAACCGAGAAGACATGAAAACAACCAAAAAATGATATATGTTTATAACCAAGCTCTACATCCGGTTAGGTATTACTAGCGCTAAACTGTAGTATTCCCACAATTTCTTTCTTAACTTATATTTCGAATCGAAATGAATATCTATTTCTGGGATGTCTTTGAGTAATTTGTTATATAAACGCTGTATCCAAATTAGCGGAGAATTTGCCAGGAGATTTGTGCGGGATGTTTCAGGACAAAATAGCTCTAAATTTCTGGATCTAATAAGATGTGCTCTAAACATAATACCTTGTAGTAAGGTAGGACTAACTGATGTGCCGTTAATTAGTGACCATAAAAACAAAATCCCTAATATATTCCTGCGAGATTCTAAAGAGTGGAGTTGAAATCTGTTCAGAAGATCCCCTTGTGGAAAACCACGGATTGGATAGACACCGTCTAGGCGGTATACAAGGCACTTCAGAAAACGGCGTTGTACGTTCTCAAGCACATTCATACCAATTTGTGTTACTGGATTCCATATTATGGAAGCATACTCTAATTTAGATCGCACCAATGTCTTAAATAAATAAAGGGTTGTCTCATAATTAAGAAAATGCTTTGACGTACGCAATACGAAACCAAGTGTCTTGTAGGCTTTAGCAATAATGTTATCAATATGCTTATTAAATGTCAATGATTTATCAAAAGTGACCCCAAGATCATCGACAAACTCTGGTCTTTCGATAACGTGCGATCCAACACTATAACTAAAATTAAGTAGCTTCTTCTTCTTAGAAAAGCTCATAATCCGACATTTACTTCGATTTATTTTCATGTTGTTGTCCGAGCACCACTGAAGGACACTTGTAATATTATTTTGTAGGTGAAGGCAGTCATAATTATTTAGAATTTGACTGTATAGTTTTAGATCGTCAGCATAGAGGGCAAAATCAACATCAATCACTGTGTGGACATCATTAATAAATATATTAAAAAGCAGGGGCCCCAGAACCGAACCCTGAGGAACGCCAGATTTTTGATGGTAATAATTTGAATTGTGGCAACGACATTTTTGATGGTTCTGAGCCACCAAACACACTTAAAGC
This sequence comes from Zophobas morio, assembly GCF_036711695.1. Classification (NCBI taxonomy): domain Eukaryota; kingdom Metazoa; phylum Arthropoda; class Insecta; order Coleoptera; family Tenebrionidae; genus Zophobas; species Zophobas morio. The sequence continues at coordinate 12,118 of NW_026973174.1, read as the reverse complement.
ATGCAGAATCGACTCAGAATAGGAAAAGGAGACGTTTAGGTCAATTTTATGCATTCTGGCGTTCGTAGATACAAGAAAACTGTTAAAATTCTTCAGAAACGTCACTTTTGAAGTGTTTTCTTGTACTTTTAAGCCAATCAGATACCCTACGGGCTCGGAAAGTGCAACGAAACCATCAAATTTTAGCTAGAAACTGTATTTTTGTCGATTTTTATTGAATTTGAACTATATTTCAACGTTTTTTGATGGTTCTGAGCCACCAAACACACTTAAAGCATGCAGAATCGACTCAGAATAGGAAAAGGAGACGTTTAGGTCAATTTTATGCATTCTGGCGTTCGTAGATACAAGAAAACTGTTAAAATTCTTCAGAAACGTCACTTTTGAAGTGTTTTCTTGTACTTTTAAGCCAATCAGATACCCTACGGGCTCGGAAAGTGCAACGAAACCATCAAATTTTAGCTAGAAACTGTATTTTTGTCGATTTTTATTGAATTTGAACTATATTTCAACGTTTTTTGATGGTTCTGAGCCACCAAACACACTTAAAGCATGCAGAATCGACTCAGAATAGGAAAAGGAGACGTTTAGGTCAATTTTATGCATTCTGGCGTTCGTAGATACAAGAAAACTGTTAAAATTCTTCAGAAACGTCACTTTTGAAGTGTTTTCTTGTACTTTTAAGCCAATCAGATACCCTACGGGCTCGGAAAGTGCAACGAAACCATCAAATTTTAGCTAGAAACTGTATTTTTGTCGATTTTTATTGAATTTGAACTATATTTCAACGTTTTTTGATGGTTCTGAGCCACCAAACACACTTAAAGCATGCAGAATCGACTCAGAATAGGAAAAGGAGACGTTTAGGTCAATTTTATGCATTCTGGCGTTCGTAGATACAAGAAAACTGTTAAAATTCTTCAGAAACGTCACTTTTGAAGTGTTTTCTTGTACTTTTAAGCCAATCAGATACCCTACGGGCTCGGAAAGTGCAACGAAACCATCAAATTTTAGCTAGAAACTGTATTTTTGTCGATTCTTATTGAATTTGAACTATATTTCAACGTTTTTTGATGGTTCTGAGCCACCAAACACACTTAAAGCATGCAGAATCGACTCAGAATAGGAAAAGGAGACGTTTAGGTCAATTTTATGCATTCTGGCGTTCGTAGATACAAGAAAACTGTTAAAATTCTTCAGAAACGTCACTTTTGAAGTGTTTTCTTGTACTTTTAAGCCAATCAGATACCCTACGGGCTCGGAAAGTGCAACGAAACCATTAAATTTTAGCTAGAAACTGTATTTTTGTCGATTTTTATTGAATTTGAACTATATTTCAACGTTTTTTGATGGTTCTGAGCCACCAAACACACTTAAAGCATGCAGAATCGACTCAGAATAGGAAAAGGAGACGTTTAGGTCAATTTTATGCATTCTGGCGTTCGTAGATACAAGAAAACTGTTAAAATTCTTCAGAAACTTCACTTTTGAAGTGTTTTCTTGTACTTTTAAGCCAATCAGATACCCTACGGGCTCGGAAAGTGCAACGAAACCATCAAATTTTAGCTAGAAACTGTATTTTTGTCGATTTTTATTGAATTTGAACTATATTTCAACGTTTTTTGATGGTTCTGAGCCACCAAACACACTTAAAGCATGCAGAATCGACTCAGAATAGGAAAAGGAGACGTTTAGGTCAATTTTATGCATTCTGGCGTTCGTAGATACAAGAAAACTGTTAAAATTCTTCAGAAACGTCACTTTTGAAGTGTTTTCTTGTACGTTTAAGCCAATCAGATACCCTACGGGCTCGGAAAGTGCAACGAAACCATAAAATTTTAGCTAGAAACTGTATTTTTGTCGATTTTTATTGAATTTGAACTATATTTCAACGTTTTTTGATGGTTCTCAGCCACCAAACACACTTAAAGCATGCAGAATCGACTCAGAATAGGAAAAGGAGACGTTTAGGTCAATTTTATGCATTCTGGCGTTCGTAGATACAAGAAAACTGTTAAAATTCTTCAGAAAAGTCACTTTTGAAGTGTTTTCTTGTACTTTTAAGCCAATCAGATACCCTACGGGCTCGGAAAGTGCAACGAAACCATCAAATTTTAGCTAGAAACTGTATTTTTGTCGATTTTTATTGAATTTGAACTATATTTCAACGTTTTTTGATGGTTCTGAGCCACCAAACACACTTAAAGCATGCAGAATCGACTCAGAATAGGAAAAGGAGACGTTTAGGTCAATTTTATGCATTCTGGCGTTCGTAGATACAAGAAAACTGTTAAAATTCTTCAGAAACGTCACTTTTGAAGTGTTTTCTTGTACTTTTAAGCCAATCAGATACCCTACGGGCTCGGAAAGTGCAACGAAACCATCAAATTTTAGCTAGAAACTGTATTTTTGTCGATTTTTATTGAATTTGAACTATATTTCAACGTTTTTTGATGGTTCTGAGCCACCAAACACACTTAAAGCATGCAGAATCGACTCAGAATAGGAAAAGGAGACGTTTAGGTCAATTTTATGCATTCTGGCGTTCGTAAATACAAGAAAACTGTTAAAATTCTTCAGAAACGTCACTTTTGAAGTGTTTTCTTGTACTTTTAAGCCAATCAGATACCCTACGGGCTCGGAAAGTGCAACGAAACCATCAAATTTTAGCTAGAAACTGTATTTTTGTCGATTTTTATTGAATTTGAACTATATTTCAACGTTTTTTGATGGTTCTGAGCCACCAAACACACTTAAAGCATGCAGAATCGACTCAGAATAGGAAAAGGAGACGTTTAGGTCAATTTTATGCATTCTGGCGTTCGTAGATACAAGAAAACTGTTAAAATCCTTCAGAAACGTCACTTTTGAAGTGTTTTCTTGTACTTTTAAGCCAATCAGATACCCTACTAGCTCGGAAAGTGCAACGAAACCATCAAATTTTAGCTAGAAACTGTATTTTTGTCGATTTTTATTGAATTTGAACTATATTTCAACGTTTTTTGATGGTTCTGAGCCACCAAACACACTTAAAGCATGCAGAATCGACTCAGAATAGGAAAAGGAGACGTTTAGGTCAATTTTATGCATTCTGGCGTTCGTAGATACAAGAAAACTGTTAAAATTCTTCAGAAACGTCACTTTTGAAGTGTTTTCTTGTACTTTTAAGCCAATCAGATACCCTACGGGCTCGGAAAGTGCAACGAAACCATCAAATTTTAGCTAGAAACTGAATTTTTGTCGATTTTTATTGAATTTGAACTATATTTCAACGTTTTTTGATGGTTCTGAGCCACCAAACACACTTAAAGCATGCAGAATCGACTCAGAATAGGAAAAGGAGACGTTTAGGTCAATTTTATGCATTCTGGCTTTCGTAGATACAAGAAAACTGTTAAAATTCTTCAGAAACGTCACTTTTGAAGTGTTTTCTTGTACTTTTAAGCCAATCAGATACCCTACGGGCTCGGAAAGTGCAACGAAACCATCAAATTTTAGCTAGAAACTGTATTTTTGTCGATTTTTATTGAATTTGAACTATATTTCAACGTTTTTTGATGGTTCTGAGCCACCAAACACACTTAAAGCATGCAGAATCGACTCAGAATAGGAAAAGGAGACGTTTAGGTCAATTTTATGCATTCTGGCGTTCGTAGATACAAGAAAACTGTTAAAATTCTTCAGAAACGTCACTTTTGAAGTGTTTTCTTGTACTTTTAAGCCAATCAGATACCCTACGGGCTCGGAAAGTGCAACGAAACCATCAAATTTTAGCTAGAAACTGTATTTTTGTCGATTTTTATTGAATTTGAACTATATTTCAACGTTTTTTGATGGTTCTGAGCCACCAAACACACTTAAAGCATGCAGAATCGACTCAGAATAGGAAAAGGAGACGTTTAGGTCAATTTTATGCATTCTGGCGTTCGTAGATACAAGAAAACTGTTAAAATTCTTCAGAAACGTCACTTTTGAAGTGTTTTCTTGTACTTTTAAGCCAATCAGATACCCTACGGGCTCGGAAAGCGCAACGAAACCATCAAATTTTAGCTAGAAACTGTATTTTTGTCGATTTTTATTGAATTTGAACTATATTTCAACGTTTTTTGATGGTTCTGAGCCACCAAACACACTTAAAGCATGCAGAATCGACTCAGAATAGGAAAAGGAGACGTTTAGATCAATTTTATGCATTCTGGCGTTCGTAGATACAAGAAAACTGTTAAAATTCTTCAGAAACGTCACTTTTGAAGTGTTTTCTTGTACTTTTAAGCCAATCAGATACCCTACGGGCTCGGAAAGTGCAACGAAACCATCAAATTTTAGCTAGAAACTGTATTTTTGTCGATTTTTATTGAATTTGAACTATATTTCAACGTTTTTTGATGGTTCTGAGCCACCAAACACACTTAAAGCATGCAGAATCGACTCAGAATAGGAAAAGGAGACGTTTAGGTCAATTTTATGCATTCTGGCGTTCGTAGATACAAGAAAACTGCTAAAATTCTTCAGAAACGTCACTTTTGAAGTGTTTTCTTGTACTTTTAAGCCAATCAGATACCCTACGGGCTCGGAAAGTGCAACGAAACCATCAAATTTTAGCTAGAAACTGTATTTTTGTCGATTTTTATTGAATTTGAACTATATTTCAACGTTTTTTGATGGTTCTGAGCCACCAAACACACTTAAAGCATGCAGAATCGACTCAGAATAGGAAAAGGAGACGTTTAGGTCAATTTTATGCATTCTGGCGTTCGTAGATACAAGAAAACTGTTAAAATTCTTCAGAAACGTCACTTTTGAAGTGTTTTCTTGTACTTTTAAGCCAATCAGATACCCTACGGGCTCGGAAAGTGCAACGAAACCAACAAATTTTAGCTAGAAACTGTATTTTTGTCGATTTTTATTGAATTTGAACTATATTTCAACGTTTTTTGATGGTTCTGAGCCACCAAACACACTTAAAGCATGCAGAATCGACTCCGAATAGGAAAAGGAGACGTTTAGGTCAATTTTATGCATTCTGGCGTTCGTAGATACAAGAAAACTGTTAAAATTCTTCAGAAACGTCACTTTTGAAGTGTTTTCTTGTACTTTTAAGCCAATCAGATACCCTACGGGCTCGGAAAGTGCAACGAAACCATCAAATTTTAGCTAGAAACTGTATTTTTGTCGATTTTTATTGAATTTGAACTATATTTCAACGTTTTTTGATGGTTCTGAGCCACCAAACACACTTAAAGCATGCAGAATCGACTCAGAATAGGAAAAGGAGACGTTTAGGTCAATTTTATGCATTCTGGCGTTCGTAGATACAAGAAAACTGTTAAAATTCTTCAGAAACGTCACTTTTGAAGTGTTTTCTTGTACTTTTAAGCCAATCAGATACCCTACGGGCTCGGAAAGTGCAACGAAACCATCAAATTTTAGCTAGAAACTGTATTTTTGTCGATTTTTATTGAATTTGAACTATATTTCAACGTTTTTTGATGGTTCTGAGCCACCAAACACACTTAAAGCATGCAGAATCGACTCAGAATAGGAAAAGGAGACGTTTAGGTCAATTTTATGCATTCTGGCGTTCGTAGATACAAGGAAACTGTTAAAATTCTTCAGAAACGTCACTTCTGAAATGTTTTCTTGTACTTTTAAGCCAATCAGATACCCTACGGGCTCGGAAAGTGCAACGAAACCATCAAATTTTAGCTAGAAACTGTATTTTTGTCGATTTTTATTGAATTTTAACTATATTTCAACGTTTTTTGATGGTTCTGAGCCACCAAACACACTTAAAGCATGCAGAATCGACTCAGAATAGGAAAAGGAGACGTTTAGGTCAATTTTATGCATTCTGGCGTTCGTGGATACAAGAAAACTGTTAAAATTCTTCAGAAACGTCACTTTTGAAGTGTTTTCTTGTACTTTTAAGCCAATCAGATACCCTACGGGCTCGGAAAGTGCAACGAAACCATCAAATTTTAGCTAGAAAGTGTATTTTTGTCGATTTTTATTGAATTTGAACTATATTTCAACGTTTTTTGATGGTTCTGAGCCACCAAACACACTTAAAGCATGCAGAATCGACTCAGAATAGGAAAAGGAGACGTTTAGGTCAATTTTATGCATTCTGGCGTTCGTAGATACAAGAAAACTGTTAAAATTCTTCAGAAACGTCACTTTTGAAGTGTTTTCTTGTACTTTTAAGCCAATCAGATACCCAACGGGCTCGGAAAGTGCAACGAAACCATCAAATTTTAGCTAGAAACTGTATTTTTGTCGATTTTTATTGAATTTGAACTATATTTCAACGTTTTTTGATGGTTCTGAGCCACCAAACACACTTAAAGCATGCAGAATCGACTCAGAATAGGAAAAGGAGACGTTTAGGTCAATTTTATGAATTCTGGCGTTCGTAGATACAAGAAAACTGTTAAAATTCTTCAGAAACGTCACTTCTGAAGTGTTTTCTTGTACTTTTAAGCCAATCAGATACCCTACGGGCTCGGAAAGTGCAACGAAACCATCAAATTTTAGCTAGAAACTGTATTTTTGTCGATTTTTATTGAATTTGAACTATATTTCAACGTTTTTTGATGGTTCTGAGCCTCCAAACACACTTAAAGCATGCAGAATCGACTCAGAATAGGAAAAGGAGACGTTTAGGTCAATTTTATGCATTCTGGCGTTCGTAGATACAAGAAAACTGTTAAAATTCTTCAGAAACGTCACTTTTGAAGTGTTTTCTTGTACTTTTAAGCCAATCAGATACCCAACGGGCTCGGAAAGTGCAACGAAACCATCAAATTTTAGCTAGAAACTGTATTTTTGTCGATTTTTATTGAATTTGAACTATATTTCAACGTTTTTTGATGGTTCTGAGCCACCAAACACACTTAAAGCATGCAGAATCGACTCAGAATAGGAAAAGGAGACGTTTAGGTCAATTTTATGCATTCTGGCGTTCGTAGATACAAGAAAACTGTTAAAATTCTTCAGAAACGTCACTTTTGAAGTGTTTTCTTGTACTTTTAAGCCAATCAGATACCCTACGGGCTCGGAAAGTGCAACGAAACCATCAAATTTTAGCTAGAAACTGTATTTTTGTCGATTTTTATTGAATTTGAACTATATTTCAACGTTTTTTGATGGTTCTGAGCCACCAAACACACTTAAAGCATGCAGAATCGACTCAGAATAGGAAAAGGAGATGTTTAGGTCAATTTTATGCATTCTGGCGTTCGTAGATACAAGAAAACTGTTAAAATTCTTCAGAAACGTCACTTTTGAAGTGTTTTCTTGTACTTTTAAGCCAATCAGATACCCTACGGGCTCGGAAAGTGCAACGAAACCATCAAATTTTAGCTAGAAACTGTATTTTTGTCGATTTTTATTGAATTTGAACTATATTTCAACGTTTTTTGATGGTTCTGAGCCACCAAACACACTTAAAGCATGCAGAATCGACTCAGAATAGGAAAAGGAGACGTTTAGATCAATTTTATGCATTCTGGCGTTCGTAGATACAAGAAAACTGTTAAAATTCTTCAGAAACGTCACTTTTGAAGTGTTTTCTTGTACTTTTAAGCCAATCAGATACCCAACGGGCTCGGAAAGTGCAACGAAACCATCAAATTTTAGCTAGAAACTGTATTTTTGTCGATTTTTATTGAATTTGAACTATATTTCAACGTTTTTTGATGGTTCTGAGCCACCAAACACACTTAAAGCATGCAGAATCGACTCAGAATAGGAAAAGGAGACGTTTAGGTCAATTTTATGCATTCTGGCGTTCGTAGATACAAGAAAACTGTTAAAATTCTTCAGAAACGTCACTTTTGAAGTGTTTTCTTGTACTTTTAAGCCAATCAGATACCCTACGGGCTAGGAAAGTGCAACGAAACCATCAAATTTTAGCTAGAAACTGTATTTTTGTCGATTTTTATTGAATTTGAACTATATTTCAACGTTTTTTGATGGTTCTGAGCCACCAAACACACTTAAAGCATGCAGAATCGACTCAGAATAGGAAAAGGAGACGTTTAGGTCAATTTTATGTATTCTGGCGTTCGTAGATACAAGAAAACTGTTAAAATTCTTCAGAAACGTCACTTTTGAAGTGTTTTCTTGTACTTTTAAGCCAATCAGATACCCTATGGGCTCGGAAAGTGCAACGAAACCATCAAATTTTAGCTAGAAACTGTTTTTTGTCGATTTTTATTGAATTTGAACTATATTTCAACGTTTTTTGATGGTTCTGAGCCACCAAACTCACTTAAAGCATGCAGAATCGACTCAGAATAGGAAAAGGAGACGTTTAGGTCAATTTTATGCATTCTGGCGTTCGTAGATACAAGAAAACTGTTAAAATTCTTCAGAAACGTCACTTTTGAAGTGTTTTCTTGTACTTTTAAGCCAATCAGATACCCTACGGGCTCGGAAAGTGCAACGAAACCATCAAATTTTAGCTAGAAACTGTATTTTTGTCGATTTTTATTGAATTTGAACTATATTTCAACGTTTTTTGATGGTTCTGAGCCACCAAACACACTTAAAGCATGCAGAATCGACTCGGAATAGGAAAAGGAGATGTTTAGGTCAATTTTATGCATTCTGGCGTTCGTAGATACAAGAAAACTGTTAAAATTCTTCAGAAACGTCACTTTTGAAGTGTTTTCTTGTACTTTTAAGCCAATCAGATACCCTACGGGCTCGGAAAGTGCAACGAAACCATCAAATTTTAGCTAGAAACTGTATTTTTGTCGATTTTTATTGAATTTGAACTATATTTCAACGTTTTTTGATGGTTCTGAGCCACCAAACACACTTAAAGCATGCAGAATCGACTCAGAATAGGAAAAGGAGACGTTTAGATCAATTTTATGCATTCTGGCGTTCGTAGATACAAGAAAACTGTTAAAATTCTTCAGAAACGTCACTTTTGAAGTGTTTTCTTGTACTTTTAAGCCAATCAGATACCCTATGGGCTCGGAAAGTGCAACGAAACCATCAAATTTTAGCTAGAAACTGTATTTTTGTCGATCTTTATTGAATTTGAACTATATTTCAACGTTTTTTGATGGTTCTGAGCCACCAAACACACTTAAAGCATGCAGAATCGACTCAGAATAGGAAAAGGAGACGTTTAGGTCAATTTTATGCATTCTGGCGTTCGTAGATACAAGAAAACTGTTAAAATTCTTCAGAAACGTCACTTTTGAAGTGTTTTCTTGTACTTTTAAGCCAATCAGATACCCTACGGGCCCGGAAAGTGCAACGAAACCATCAAATTTTAGCTAGAAACTGTATTTTTGTCGATTTTTATTGAATTTGAACTATATTTCAACGTTTTTTGATGGTTCTGAGCCACCAAACACACTTAAAGCATGCAGAATCGACTCAGAATAGGAAAAGGAGACGTTTAGGTCAATTTTATGCATTCTGGCGTTCGTAGATACAAGAAAACTGTTAAAATTCTCCAGAAACGTCACTTTTGAAGTGTTTTCTTGTACTTTTAAGCCAATCAGATACCCTACGGGCTCGGAAAGTGCAACGAAACCATCAAATTTTAGCTAGAAACTGTATTTTTGTCGATTTTTATTGAATTTGAACTATATTTCAACGTTTTTTGATGGTTCTGAGCCACCAAACACACTTAAAGCATGCAGAATCGACTCAGAATAGGAAAAGGAGACGTTTAGGTCAATTTTATGCATTCTGGCGTTCGTAGATACAAGAAAACTGTTAAAATTCTTCAGAAACGTCACTTTTGAAGTGTTTTCTTGTACTTTTAAGCCAATCAGATACCCTACGGGCTCGGAAAGTGCAACGAAACCATCAAATTTTAGCTAGAAACTGTATTTTTGTCGATTTTTATTGAATTTGAACTATATTTCAACGTTTTTTGATGGTTCTGAGCCACCAAACACACTTAAAGCATGCAGAATCGACTCAGAATAGGAAAAGGAGACGTTTAGATCAATTTTATGCATTCTGGCGTTCGTAGATACAAGAAAACTGTTAAAATTCTTCAGAAACGTCACTTTTGAAGTGTTTTCTTGTACTTTTAAGCCAATCAGATACCCTACGGGCTCGGAAAGTGCAACGAAACCATCAAATTTTAGCTAGAAACTGTATTTTTGTCGATTTTTATTGAATTTGAACTATATTTCAACGTTTTTTGATGGTTCTGAGCCACCAAACACACTTAAAGCATGCAGAATCGACTCAGAATAGGAAAAGGAGACGTTTAGGTCAATTTTATGCATTCTGGCGTTCGTAGATACAAGAAAACTGTTAAAATTCTTCAGAAACGTCACTTTTGAAGTGTTTTCTTGTACTTTTAAGCCAATCAGATACCCTACGGGCTCGGAAAGTGCAACGAAACCATCAAATTTTAGCTAGAAACTGTATTTTTGTCGATTTTTATTGAATTTGAACTATATTTCAACGTTTTTTTATGGTTCTGAGCCACCAAACACACTTAAAGCATGCAGAATCGACTCAGAATAGGAAAAGGAGACGTTTAGGTCAATTTTATGCATTCTGGCGTTCGTAGATACAAGAAAACTGTTAAAATTCTTCAGAAACGTCACTTTTGAAGTGTTTTCTTGTACTTTTAAGCCAATCAGATACCCTATGGGCTCGGAAAGTGCAACGAAACCATCAAATTTTAGCTAGAAACTGTATTTTTGTCGATTTTTATTGAATTTGAACTATATTTCAACGTTTTTTGATGGTTCTGAGCCACCAAACACACTTAAAGCATGCAGAATCGACTCAGAATAGGAAAAGGAGACGTTTAGGTCAATTTTATGCATTCTGGCGTTCGTAGATACAAGAAAACTGTTAAAATTCTTCAGAAACGTCACTTTTGAAGTGTTTTCTTGTACTTTTAAGCCAATCAGATACCCTACGGGCTCGGAAAGTGCAACGAAACCATCAAATTTTAGCTAGAAACTGTATTTTTGTCGATTTTTATTGAATTTGAACTATATTTCAACGTTTTTTGATGGTTCTGAGCCACCAAACACACTTAAAGCATGCAGAATCGACTCAGAATAGGAAAAGGAGACGTTTAGGTCAATTTTATGCATTCTGGCGTTCGTAGATACAAGAAAACTGTTAAAATTCTCCAGAAACGTCACTTTTGAAGTGTTTTCTTGTACTTTTAAGCCAATCAGATACCCTACGGGCTCGGAAAGTGCAACGAAACCATCAAATTTCAGCTAGAAACTGTATTTTTGTCGATTTTTATTGAATTTGAACTATATTTCAACGTTTTTTGATGGTTCTGAGCCACCAAACACACTTAAAGCATGCAGAATCGACTCAGAATAGGAAAAGGAGACGTTTAGGTCAATTTTATGCATTCTGGCGTTCGTAGATACAAGAAAACTGTTAAAATTCTTCAGAAACGTCACTTTTGAAGTGTTTTCTTGTACTTTTAAGCCAATCAGATACCCTACGGGCTCGGAAAGTGCAACGAAACCATCAAATTTTAGCTAGAAACTGTATTTTTGTCGATTTTTATTGAATTTGAACTATATTTCAAGGTTTTTTGATGGTTCTGAGCCACCAAACACACTTAAAGCATACAGAATCGACTCAGAATAGGAAAAGGAGACGTTTAGGTCAATTTTATGCATTCTGGCGTTCGTAGATACAAGAAAACTGTTAAAATTCTTCAGAAACGTCACTTTTGAAGTGTTTTCTTGTACTTTTAAGCCAATCAGATACCCTACGGGCTCGGAAAGTGCAACGAAACCATCAAATTTTAGCTAGAAACTGTATTTTTGTCGATTTTTATTGAATTTGAACTATATTTCAACGTTTTTTGATAGTTCTGAGCCACCAAACACACTTAAAGCATGCAGAATCGACTCAGAATAGGAAAAGGAGACGTTTAGGTCAATTTTATGCATTCTGGCGTTCGTAGATACAAGAAAACTGTTAAAATTCTTGAGAAACGTCACTTTTGAAGTGTTTTCTTGTACTTTTAAGCCAATCAGATACCCTACGGGCTCGGAAAGTGCAACGAAACCATCAAATTTTAGCTAGAAACTGTATTTTTGTCGATTTTTATTGAATTTGAACTATATTTCAACGTTTTTTGATGGTT